>NW_008690802.1:190166-211459 GCF_000695815.1 Acanthisitta chloris | reverse complement strand
TCCTGCTGGAACACAATTGGAGCAAGATCATTAGAAGCTCTTAAAAATCACTTGAAACATAAAGTCAGAGAACTGAATGGGGACAAGATGGAATTCTTCCCCCAGCATTGTATACTTTTAATTGATATCAGTGTACTTTATCCAACTGACACTTGGTACTCAATTGCTGTGAATTATTCTTGAAGGAACAAGGAAAGTTTGACTTTGTGACATTCATCTATCTTAAAGAACAGGAAAAAGAATATTTGCACTGTATCTGCAAATATCAATATAATGAAGGTTTTGCTAAACTTCAGGAGTTAAGGGCTTGCCACAGAAGTTGAAAATGGGTCATTCTGGTAAGGGAAGGGACAAAGAGAAATTGGAGCCATTCAGATCATCAGATATTTTAAAGAGTATTTGACGAATGCTGATCTTGGGAGAGATGGAAGGTCACAAAGTAATTTCTTTGGCAAGTGTGGCTCCCTGCCTAGAGAATTAAGCCTAATACTTTCAATTGCACCTTCTGACTAAGGGACAGGCCAAAGCAGATTTGATAGAGTGTTCAGAAAGTTTCATTTTATATAAACCTCAATTTTGCCAAAAACTGTGGCTGCACCACTGCACAGGGATTTAATCTCTTGAAAGTAAAGTAATTTGGAAGCACAGAGGAATTGGAGGCTGGAACTGTGAGAAACATATGAGCTGTTACTCCTCTTTTCTGTATACTCCTGTAGTTACCTCATTATGTGTTTTGCCAGTGATGTAGCTTATACAGACAAATAGCATAGCTGTCTGCAGTTCAGAACCCCAGCTGTCCCTTGAGAAATCCTGTCATGCTGCTTTGTCAGTACAAATGATTGAGACATCTGGGAATATTGGAGGATAGAAAATGTAGAATGAAATGTAATTTAAAAATATATAGCATGGAGGCTTCTGTACTGGTCCTAGATTTTTATTTTTTTTTTAATTAATACTTAATTTCTTTTATTTAAATGAAGCTGCTGCAAGAAATTGCCTGGCAGAGGACATAACCCAGAGCAGTACAGAGAAAGCTGTGTGTGTCTGGATTTGGAGAGGAACAAGAGTCATGCAGACTAGTTAGCAAAAACCCACTATCTCTCCCTTCCATATGAGAGGGAGGCAGGTGGCATTCCACTATGTCCACAATTGCACTAAATGGTGCATCTTTTAGAGAAACTCCTGCTGGGGTTTGTGTTTTCCTTGCTGGCCTGGAGTTCTGCTTGTCCTGCTACCAGGGTTTGGTACCTGGAGATCCTACCAGCACGAGTGTCTTCCACACCTGCTGCTGTGCTGTAAGCAGAGGGACCACCTCGTGGGAAGCTGAATCCTGGCTGAGATGATTAGGTGATGTTGCAGTAAGAATAATCATAATTTCAGTGGCACCTCTCTCAGCTTTGGGACAAGAGGACTTAGCAGTATATGCTGGTAGATGAATGTTAGGGACTTGGTGCACAACTGTATCCAGTTCCAAATTTGGCCCGTGGTATTACAGAAGGCATATTGCTAATGGTTCTTCATTTGCTTCCTCTTTTAATTCTTTTGTTTCTTTTGAGGCAGATATTGCAGTTCCCATTTCCTCCACTGGATAAACCCAAGGACAGACTGAGGTTTTGGTTGTTGAGGCTGTGTCTGCTATGCCTGCTCCTCTTTTCTATAGAATCCTTGTTAGTGGTGATGACAGAAATTTGGCTTTATCAAGGAAGTGGCAAAGACTTGTTCTGCCCAGAGGGATTGCATGGCTGGAATATTGAGGGAGGGATGTGCTCTGACTGATGTGTTGCTCTTTACACAGAATCAGTGTGACTTTGGCACAGCCACAGGCTGCTCTACTTAGCTTCTCTTGGTGGCTCTGCCATTGCATCACACAAGCTGACAGGGTGTGATGCAGGGCACAACAGATCTCATTCTAAAACCTTCATCCACATGTGTGCTCAGTGTGGCCCAAAGCTGCAACTGGTTCATTCACTCTGAGCTGGGACAGCACAGCTCTGCCCTCTGCGTGGGACAGCAAGAGGAGTGTGAAAGCAGAGGTGTCTCATGTCTCTCCCACTTTTCACTGTCTTCTTCCTAGTGTTGTCTCTCCTGAGGTATCCTCACAAGTCTTATCTTCCAGTCTTTTGCTGGCTTTCTCTCCCCTGCAGTGTTGTAGCTCTTCCTGCCCAGCACAGTCCTTCCAGCTCTGACCTGCTCTGCTCTCACACTGTGAGTGAAGATATGTGCTGGTAGCCTTGTGTGAGCTGCTCAGCACAGCTCTTCTTTCTGTGGGAGATATCCCCCTTTAATAGGGATCCAGGCAAAATGCATTTGGGTTCCTTTCTTGACTCTACCAGACTCTGTCTGTGTGATGTTATGCAAGTCATTGAAAATCAGGACTAACACTGGACAGGGTCTGAACTGATGGGAGACTTGTTAACTGCATAAAAGAGCTGAATGTCTGAATACCTGTGTGGATCTAAGCTGGATCTGCATGGATATCTTCAGTACTTTCTTTTCCATCTTTAAGAAGGGAGCAGTACTCCTTGCTTTCTATCATTCTAGTTTTCACTTGTATGGCACTGGAATGCAGTATCACACAGAAAAAGAGTTTGGATCCTCTCTATAGGTATGCAGTGTGGCCTGAACTGCTTAGAGGCTGGAGGGGATGTAAGGAAATATATGACAATAAAATATAGCACAAAGAGGCTGGTGGTGACTGTATTCATGCTCTTCCCCTTATACAACTGCTGCATGAACAAAATGTGGATAGTAATAAATTCACTGTTTGAAGCAAACACCAGCAGAATCAGCTGTTCTTGCCAGGAACCTACCAACTACCTCTACTTGATTTTTTTTGAGTGAGCACAGACCTCAGTTGCCTTAGGTGCTTTTTTTCTCTCCATCCTTGCCATCCTTAGGGCCATGGCCATGGCCAAGCACTTGCAAGTGTTGAATTCTGCTGCCACAAACAGAACTGCACAGGAGACCTAAATGAAGATCACAAGTATTGCCTGCAAACATGGCCATGTGTGGGACTTCAGTGGGCTTTGCCCAGGGAAGTTGTATTTTCAATTTGAGTCCATGTTAATTAATGATCCCTAACCTCTGCTCACTGTCTGAGCCAAGATGCTGAGGCTGAATAGTTTGTTAGCATCAGAGCACTAAGGGGCCTGGTTCTCACATTGCTGTGACAATAGGAAATGTCAGAGAATATTGATTTGATTAGGCTGATACTTGGTTTATCTTAGGAGAATCAAGGCCAAGGAATCTTCCTCACCTTCAAAACGCCTGTACCAGCAACTGTGTAATTTGTAATCTGCCTGCACAAGCAGATGATGGCATCATCTTTTCTGCCTGGAAAACAATACCCAAAGTCAAATTTACAAAGGAGGAGTGCATTCAGTGCAATGGTTTGGGCCAAACACTGATTTTTCTCAAATCAAGGCAAATTGAGAAAATGCACTAATTTTCTGAGCACTGCTACTTTCATCACATGGAATTTCTGATGGCTGGCAATGGAAAACAGAGATGTTTGGAAAAAGATACACATCTGCTGTTCATAGCTTGTGCTCTGAGAGAAGTGGGCATGCCCTTCAGGAAAAGGGGTCCCTGAGGACAGAGTTCCCTTACCATATGTTTTCCTGCAGAAAAAGTGTATAAAAGTCCTATTTTCCAAAGAAATTCCTTTTCTCCTAGTGAGTGGAGGTGCTGTGAAGTCTCTGTTCTTTGGGGGGCACTGTGTACTAATAGCTAGGTTTAGCTGTGTAGTGGAGAAGTGCAGGTATTCTGTTTTCTTTGGAATCTGGGTGACTATGTTGTTTGTATTGCTTTTAGTAAGGTAAAGTCACTGTATCTATGATTAATTCTTTCTTGTTGTGGGTAAAATATGTTTTCCCAGCAGGTTTTTGGATCCCTTTTTGTTTTGATTGTTCGATTTATTTTTTTTTTTAGCATATAAAAGTGCTTTGCATATATTTAGCTGTCGAAACCAAGAGAAATAAAATACCTCACCTAGGAGAAATGGGCAGATATACCACACCAAAATGAAGGGCAGCAAATAGCATGCCTACTTTTTCACTTCTATAATCCAGGGTGAGGGAGTGCTGCCTGTGGAAACACTTGACTAAACCCTACTCTTGGGGTGCTAGTCTCTTTTCCCCATAGCAGGGAGCCCTTTCTTTCCCAATCCCTCAATGCAAGCTGAAAACTAGGACCAACTTCTGCCCTGCATTCCTTACTTGGCTGTCATGGACTGATGCATGACATGCTTTTTGATTCCTGCCCCTTCAACCGGATCCATTGGAGTTGTGGTTTTTTTTTTTCCATTTATTGCTTTTGTTAGCACCCAGCAGAATCATAATACCTTTCAGGTAGAAAGAGAACACACACCTTGCCATTCTTGGGGGATTTGTAGCACTTTGAGTGAGTGAATGCCCTAGGTGCAGCTCTTTGGGATGTGCTAAAAATCCATGATGTGACTAGCTCATTGGAGGGCTCTGTCTCCTGCACTGGGGATACAATAGTCCTAGGGAGAAGACTGAGGCTGGCATCTGTGTTAAGAAAGATGTGCATCCTCCTCAGTATTTATAATCTAGTCCTTGTTACTGTGCCTAAGCAGCACTAGGGTTTTTATTTTCAGCTGACTGACATTGTACTGCACACAGCTCTGCGTTTGAAGAGATGCTCAAATTTCTCTGCTCTCTTTTGTGGTAGCTTTTACACCCTCTTGGAGTGCACTGGTGGCTTTGAAGTACTAGGGATTGTGCTGTTTCAGGCCAAAAGATACTGCCTGAAGCAGCATGTGTAAAATTTTCCTCAAAAGTTACTTCTGCCTGTCTAACATAGAAGCAGCTTGTCTGTGCCCAGGAGGTAATCATAAGGATGATCCAATCTGCTCATGGTGTGTGGGCTTCTCCCTCCTGCCCTGAGAAGCTGTCCCCCAGCCAGACCTGCCAGCTGGGTGGCTCACTCAGGGAGCTTACTCACCTTCATGTCAGACAGCCACAGCTGTGAGCACCACCATCTGGGCTGTAGCCTCTGTGTGTAAGATTAGGCTGATTTCAGATGAGCTGTGGAAATGGCACAGCCATAGCATCATTTAGAAATCGTCTGCTGGGGTGGGGGAAACCCACACTGTGCTTGCTTTATGTTATGAGGAGGTATGAGAAAATGTGCAGAGCCAAACCATGCTCTCTGCTCTGGCCTGGAGCAAGAGAGGAGGTGTGAGCCAGCCCAGGGTGCACAGCACATTTCTTGCACTCTGCTCTGTTGTACCAAGGGAGGAAAAATACCAAAGTCTGCTGGAGAGGGTGCCCTTACCTACTGCTCTGTGTTGGACAGAGAGCAGAGAGCATAAGTGAAAGCTGGTGTCCCATCTCCTCATCTGCTCCTAGTGTTGACTTTTCTCTGGGCATGCTTCTCACCCAACCCAGCTCCCAGGGTAGTGTCTTTTGGGAGCTAATATTCCTTCCATCCAAGCAAGCAACACAGGTATCACCTCCCCTGGTATATGCAATGGGGCTTCCTGCAAGATCCAGGTACCTTGGACATCTGTAATCTCACAACAGTTCCCCTCATTTTTGATTCTGATATTCCACTTAGCAGTTATATTCCAGAGGGACTGAAAAAGAAGAATGATGCAGTTGTGCCTGGTATTTCAGGAGTGTTTGGAGATACTCAACACTGTGGTGAATACTCCAATACACAGTGAGGTGCAGGAGAAGTTTGTTTAATGTTGCTACAGAAGGGAGTCCTATCTCTCTTCTCAAGGCATAGTTTTCTGATACCTCCTTTAGCTCCCTAGGGGGTTTATAGAGTAGGACTAAGGCTCTGCTCCAGCCATATAAACCTCCAGGGAAATATTTTGTCATTGGAAGCATTAAAACTCTCTTCCAGCCCTGTCCTGCTCAAAGACAAAGAATGGCAGACTATTTGCAATAAGCTATCACACTGTATAGGTGCTAAGAGTGCTGTGAAAGGAACCCAAAACTGTAGGATAAAAGCACTGCTGATGGGTTTGAGGGCATTTGCTGGCTGAGAGCTGTGTTTGGCTGCAGCTGTGATTGCAGGCTCAGTGGGTGCTGACCCTTGCTGCTGACAGGGTTATAATCTTTTGTATCTGTGACCCATGCCACTACTCCAGTGTCACACCTTTGTTACTGGTACCAGGACTGCAAATAAAGGCTGCTTTCTTGTCATTAGGGCTGAGTGACACATCTTCATTACCCTGGAGCAGGAGGAAGCCTCCCTCTTCGTGTCACTAGGGAACAGGGTTGGTTACTCCCAGTGCAGCCCTCACTACTATGATTCTCCTATGCAGAGCTTCAGTCTCCTAACCTAAACACACAGCATCTGTGCTAGCTGCAGGACAAGCACCTTTATAAAGCTTTCTATGCCATGAGCACTAGAACAGTTTGACCCACTGTTAGCTGTGGAGATAACCTAAAACTTATATTTTGGGGGTGAGAGGCAAGAGCCAAATTAGTTTGGTACAGATGGAAAGAATGGCCTTCCCCATCGTGTCTTTGATGCACTATATGCACCTTGCTGTATTGTGGGAATGTGCAGGGCTGGCATGGTTTGGAATGTGTTTCTGACACAGCAGCTGAAGACATTGCAGTGACAGCAGTGGGAGACTCAGTGCTAGTCAGTAATGGTCAAGTGTACCCTGTCAAATGAAGAGAAGAAAAATGTTTGTGAAGCTCAATAATGAAAAATGACTTCATTTTGAAAAGCAAAATATTATCCCTCCCCAAATACCCCAGAGATTTTTTCAGACAGGCCACACAGCTCTGCCATCACAGCTGCTTTGGGAAAAAGGCACTCAGAGGGCTGGACTGGCAATAACACAAGTGGCCCCTTTGGCCACTGCTGTCTGCTGAGTTTGGAGGGCTCTGTGGTGCCAAAATGCAAGCTCTTCAGAGTGGCTGGATGCAGCAACCAGACCTGCCCCCCAGGGGATGATTTATAATGTACTTTCTAGACCACAGACTTACCTCAGCTTTAGACTGTAAATTTTGTAGGAAAAATTGATAAACCTGCAAGAGCCACAGTATCGACAGAGATTTCCAGGTACTTTTAACATGATTCTGCTGAGGGAGTGACTGCAGGCTGAGGTGTCCAGGAATGCACCAAGGGCCCAACATGTACAGGCACTTTGGCTCTTATCACAAGGTCCCACCCTTGCCCTGAGTTATTGAGCTCAAGAGTTTAGCAACAAGCACTTGCAGGGCCCTTACTGACCATGATAAGGTATTGATATTAAAATTGTACTTGGTTTGGGGGTTTAATTTCTCTATATACTATTTTTTTTCTGTCTTACATGTGCAATCATAAACCAGGAGTCAGGTGATTAACTCCCCAAAAGGTGTTTAGCTCTGTGCTATGACCCAAAGGGTCTCTGTTAAAGAACAAGAAGGTGTGGCTAGAGTGGCAGTCCAGGTGATGAAGGCAAGGACTACCATGACAGTTCCCTAAATTCTTACAGCCATGGATTTAGGCATGTTAGAACTATGTATTTACAGCAGGCATTTACAGGTTGCTTCTAGTCACAGGATGCAAAGGGACACCCAGAATTTAAATCTGCATTCTTCATATTCTCAGGTTTCCAGTGAAATCTCCAGGAACACTATGGTGTCTGTGACAGTTTGTTGGCTTTGAAGTTTCAATTCATGGCATTCAGAAGTTTCTCTAAGTGAATTTCAGCTGAGCAAGAAGGATGCAATCTTTAGTTGTCATGATGTCATTTAGTCTTTTTGCAGAATTTTAATGGAAAAGTGACTGGGAAACACAGTTTGGGATGCTTTGACAAGGGAGCATCAAACCCATGGTAAGTCTCTTCAAAAGGGTAAAAAACCACCCCCAAACCTCACAAGAAACCCCAGTTGCTTTCAGCTTTGGGTAGTATATCCTTTCTAGCTCCCTGTTGTAGTGGACACTGAGATTACAGGAGTTGATGGCCACATTGGAACAAAAATGTCTTTTTCCTTAGGCTGGATTCTTAAGTATTTTACATTCTGAAAAGCTAGGGGATGGTAAAATCCAATAGAGATATGTAATTCCTTCCTAAATAATGTCACTAACCTCTTTTTATTTGGTCACGAATACATAGGCTAATATATTCTGTAGTTAATGGAATGACTAAAACCTTGCCTAGTCTCCCTTGTCTAGTAAAATCCTGCAAAACAAAGTTAAATACATGCTGTGGGTATTACTTTTAATTTTTAAAGCCATTGTAGCCACACTGTGGAAGTTGTCTGCCATTAGAAGAAGTTTCCAAAGGGTTGTTAAAAAGAAAAAAGTGCCTTGGAAAAATAAATGCCACTTTTGACTTCATCTAATAAAGCTGTGAAATTTAAAATGACACTAGAATAATTATGATTTCTTGCTGCAAATCTACATAGATTTGGCTCTCTTTGAATTATTTTTCATGCTATAAAGATTAGTTTACTGTCTGTGGACTGAATCCTTCTTGCATTACATGTGACTGAATCCATGGGGTCCAGTGACCAGAGAAAAAAATACCCAGAAAGGCATTAAAATATAGTTTAGCCCATTCAGTTGCAAAGTCATCTTACATGTAGTTTCCTCCTAACTGTTTTTGTGCATGTTACTGTCAAATATGAATCTGCAGAGTGTCTCCTGGTCTGGAATCTCATCCCCTCAGAGCAGTCAGCAGTTCTCCTGCTGCCTTGCTTAGCAGCTGGTACAGGCACATTAGGATCTGTGCACTGCACTGCTTTCCTAGGCAATCATTTTTATATTTATTTTCACACTTCACTAGTTTTTGTGCCTCATATGTTTCCAGCATCAGTCTTTATCTTTTAGTCCATTTGAAGCTACCTGCATCATTTGGAAAGTTATCAATAGTGTGTGACTGCTAAAGAAAAATAAAGATAAAAATTCATCTAAGCTTACCTTGTCGATGATATTCACAGCCAGTGCAAAACATTGGTCAGAATATGGAGATGTAGGGCTATTCTTATAGTAAGTGACCCAGTGTTAATTTCTAGATAAATAGCTCCATACCTATAAACTTAACCTCTGTATCCAACTAGTCCAGACAGCCAAGGATCATCATCAAAGTTTTGAATTTTTTTCCAAGTTATTTTTCAGAACATGGCTATTCTCTCTTAACTTCTGGTGTGCTATTTGAAATGGAAACGGGCTGCAAAGCCTGCCAACTCATCTTTCATGTGCCTTTCCCACTGGTGTGTCTCTCTTTCTGCAGAATCAAGCTTGCACAGCAGAGCATTTCTGTTCCCTTTTACATGTGGTCCTCGTTAAAAAAGAAATACAATGAACTTTAGCTGCGGTGAAGTAATTTATTTGATTTTTTTTTTTTTTTTTTGTTAAACTGCTGCAAAAAGTAAATATGTTTACTGTGTCCCTTTCCATTCAGTGTATTTCCTTTTTTAAGCTCCATTTGTGTTCAACAAGACAGCCTCTTTCTCCAAGATTAACATTTCTTATGATTGTTCCTGACAGAGGATTTACTTTCAGAGGCCCTGCTAAGGATAACCAAAAAAGGGCATGGAGCAAGACAGTTTTGGCAGCTTGCACGAATTTTCGGAGCTTTTTAGGTCTTGGTTTTCTGATGAGTGGCTTCCTGAGCATGCCTAGGGAATGACAGGCATCTCTGCAGGCAGGCTGAACCCACCTTGGCTTGTGCATAGTCATTGGCTGCCTATTAGAATAAATTGAGGACAATGCATACCGCTGCCTGCCAATTGTAAACATAAGGGATATGTATTCACTTAGCATTGACTTTTGGGAGGGGCCAAGGAAAAGCTGTAGTTTTATTGAATAGGGCTGTGTGTGAGGCTGCTGCTGTGCCTTTCTTGCTGTGCTCCTGCCCAAGCAGCCAGTTATTCATTTCCTTCCTACTAGTTGAAAACTTTGCAGCCAGAGGTAAGGACTTCTGATCCGTGTTTGTTTGGGAGTGAGCTGGTCTGACTGCATTTGCTTTAGGGCTACAGATTAAGCAGCATGTGGAACCTAATGAGCTGTGGAAATACTGCAAAAGTGTCCGAGACTGTTTTTGCTCTCCTCCTCTCTCTGTGTCCCCCCGTTTCCAGATGTTGGTGGTGAACTAAGGGAGAGCTCTGTGCTGGGCTGGTAGAGGGGGATGCATGTTTGCCCACCCCAGCAGACCTGAATGAGGAGGTGCAGGGGCAGAATCTGTGCTGGTCCCACCACTCTTTGAGATTCTGCATTGGGCTTGTTAGTGGAGGAATACCCTATCTTTCCATTCTTTTCCTTTCCCCTTTATTTTTCTAAGTTTGTAAAACTTTTCTTTTTGTTTGTTTGGGTTTTGTTTTAAGGAATTGCAAGGAGAATGTTTTTAGCACGTTAAGGTCTGGTGAATAGCTTTTAATTTTGCAATTTAATAGCTGGGCTTGCAGGTCAGCATAACTGTCAGGGTAGTCTCCAGGTGTAAGTGATACAGATACAGTAAAGCTCTGGTTAGTGTAAGTGATCTGCTGGAGCAGATGTCTGTCGTGGCAGCCTTTCACAGGAGGATTGTTGACAATAGATGGCATCCGTTTTTGTTTTCAGCCTTCAACATGAGCAGCAGCATATTGCCAGGATGTTTCTTGTGAAGTTGTCTTTCCTGTTAAAAGGGAGAGAAGAAAAATACACTTGGGTGGGACTGGAGCTCTTAAAAGTCTCTCTCTGTGTGTGTGTGTGTGTGTGTGTGTGTGTGTCAGAGCTGGTGAGCAGGCTCCTGTTCCCAGCTCCTCTGATGTGCTTGGACAGTTGGAAAGCATTGTGCAAGGCTGGCTGCTGAGAGCATGATATTCTGCATAGCAGGGAATTCTCAGAGAAAGAGCTGGGAAAGTGAAGGGAGGGAGGAAGTTAACTGCAGATGAGTTCTTGGTAGCAGCAGACACTGACCAAACTGTTAATCTCTGGCCAGACCTGCAGTGATAGAATTGATTTTTCTCATGTCATATGTTGTTTGGAAGAATGAGCAGTGTAAGTGGTTTAAAATGACTTTATTTGGAGTATTTGTTTTCAGAGAAGTATTTAGTTTCAGACTATGCAGTTTTTGTGCATCTCTGCCTAACTGAGAAGGCTTCTCTTGCTGAAAGGCAGACAAGAGAATAAATTGGACTATAACACATTCCCTCCTTGGCAACACCTCAAAGAAAATAAGGAGGCAGAGGGTTTTTTGGTGAGAATTGTGTATTTATTATAATTTGTCTATTTTAGATACCATACTGTGAATGATTGTGCTTGTATGATTTGCCACCAAAGAGCCCTGGGACACTGACTCCCTTCTTTCTCTTGTCTCATTAAATGTAGCAGTAGGTTCTCAGTGACCATATGCATCTGCAGCAAGTTTCATATTTTTTTCTCTTGCCATTGAGAGATGGGATGGGATCCTAAAACTATGCACACCAAACCCAATGGAATGGAGACTTTTAACATTAATGACAAATGGAGTGAAACTCAAAGTCATCCATTTGCTTAATTAAATTGCCTTTAAGGGCAAGTGGGTCTGAACTTTTCTGAATATATTTGAAGAAAGTATAGGTCTGCCTTTCTAGGGGAATTTTTTTTTTTTATAGACAAGTATCTAAGGCAATAAAACCCACATATGTTAGTGTAGTATCTAAATCATGATGGCAGGGGAGGAATACCAGATATGTCTGTGAACAAGAGTCTTATTTGAAATAATTTGTATTTCCTGAAAACTCCTCTTTGTTGCCACATGCAATGACAAGAGGATCATTTCCACAGCCTTCATTCACAGGATTAGTCTTGGTGAAATCAATACCACCATTAATGGATTCAGGGTCTGATGCAAGGTGAGTCCTGTGCACTCACTTTGACAGTGAGTGGTGTAAGCATGTATTTGGAGAATAAGGGATTTTCCACAATTGTTATTTCATATACTCACAGTGCTTTTCTGACATGGAGCAGCCTGAGAAGGGGGGGTAACTTCCCTTGTGCTTTTATTTCTTGTCCAGTGATGATACACAATGCTGGAGTGACACTGAAAGCTGAGTGACTTGAAAGGAAAGGAGGGACTGTAAGTTCCTCTGGCATTAGAGGGAAAATTGTGGTGCATTAAGATGGGAAGGTTTCTTATTCCTCAGTCTTGTTCATGGGGCCACATGTGGCATGGAGACACACTGGTCAGCTTCCATCTGGTCCCATACAGGGTTAGGGTGCAGTGCTGCTTGTTGCAGGTGGTGAGTTTGTAAATATAGGGCAAGGCTTTTCTGGTGGCTGCTGTTTCTGGTGGCTTCTGTCATATGAATATGTCAGAGAGGGTCTATTGAGAAAGAGCCTGGCTGGAAGTCCTCCTTGTTTCACCCTTCCCTGCATGCAGCCAGAGCAGCCCTGCCTATGGGGGTGATCTTTTCATTGTAGGAAAGTGAGACCCTGTGGGACTTCCTTCCTGCAGGACCAATAGAACTTGGGACTACTTATAATGCTCTGATTTCTCAGTAGTTGCTTACATGAGACCTATTCTCTGGGCTTATCCCTGGAGTTGTTAACCCCTATTTGCCAAGAGTACAACTCGGTGCTTTTGGTCACTGCATGTAAACAAAGAGGGACAGGAAACCATATATGCCTAAGGATGAGAGGGCCAAAAGAGCAGCATTAACTGTCCATCTGCAGGGCTCATCTGGACTCTCTTGGGTATAGGAGAAAGCACCAAAAAAGGTAACAGGGCAGAATAGGAAGTGCAGTTCTGTGAACTTTTCATTGCCTTTGAGAAGAGCTTCATAGGGAGCTTGCAGGATTGGGCTCCAGGTGTACAAAGCCTGAGGCACACAGACCTGTGACTGCAAAGAGTGGGAGTCTGCCTTCAAAGCAAGCTTTCATTCTTCAAAAATTGTCTCCTCTTAGTAACTACCCCCTGGCAGCTTGTAACAGGCAAGCTGCTGCCTTAGGAGAGCCTTTGGAAACATGCACGTGCAGGGGATGGTTTGCTGGTTTTGTTTGGAGCTCCTGAGTGGCTAAGTGGCTGAGAATGGATGTGGGGGGCAACTGTACTGGGAGGAGGTACCTATGGATGTGTAGGCACTTCTGGGACACTGGTTCCTGCTGGGAAGGTGTAGCTGCTGCATGGCTCCAAAGGGCTTGGCAAGGCTTTGGCTAAGGCTGAAATTTGACTCAGAGGCATTTGAAGATCAGATTAGATCTGACCTTTCTGGTTGAAACACTGAGGTCACAGGACAGTTGAACTATGTAACTTTTTTTTTTTTTTTTTTCTTTCCTGATGCTTTTGTACATTGCAACTAGCCCAGCAGGGAAGGAGGCTCAGTACTCTGTAATTTGGGATCCCTCCCACCCCCCGGGGAGCTTGCTCCTACTTTTCTTGAAATGGATTTGCTCAACCAAAGCGTTAGGGAATGTAACACCGCTACTTAGCCCTGGTATGTTGACTGTATGGTTTACATCCTGCATTAACAAAGTGCTGCTTTTCATGTTTCTCCTTTGGAGCTGTGACTGGCAAGCAGATCCCAGAGTGTGTCCCTCTCCCTGAGCACTGCTGGCTGCCCCTGTAAGGAATGCTGCCTTCTGGATTTCCTCACTTGCCAACCTCCTGGCTACTGCTTTGTCTTGCAGCAACTGCTGTGCCCCCAGAGCCAGCAGTGCCCAGGCTCACTGGGCTGCCCAGCAGGGAAGGAGGGAGGTCTGAGCTGGGCTACCCACCTCCTCCACCTCTGCTCAGGAGCCACCCCTGGGAACTGATGCCTCTTTCCCCCTTCCTGCCCCATGCATCTGCCCCTCAAGAGGGGAAAACTGGCTGTGAAGCATAGGAGCAGCTCCTGATCAGATAAATCCTGTCTATAGCAGTGTTTATGGGAGAAGTGCTCATAGGGACTGTCCCTCTGGCCTGCAGTGAGGGCAGGACCAAATAACTGAGGGAGCAGGGGAAAGAGAGAAAGGGAAAAGACAACCCTATCTTAAGCCACTGGAGTAATTTCTCCTTTGAATTTTTTCTTGTGGTCATAAATACCTGGTGAGTCACTTAATGGTCGTGTGTCTGTTTCTCTATCTTCACGTAAAGGATAATCTGTACCTTTCTGTATTTAGCCCATGGGGCTGCTGGAGCTTAGTTCATTAGTCTTTATAAAGAATTTGTAATACCAAATAAGCACTGGCTAAAACCTTATTTTTGACTGATTTTTTTTTTTTTCAGCAAGAACTTACACTTTTTCGCTTGGTTTATTCACACAGATATATATTCTTCTAGATAGTAACTTTGAGATTGCAGGTATAAAACTGCTGAAGCCCAGGGAATGGGATGGAAGGTGGATCAAGCTCAGTAGTGACACTGCACTGATGTGTCTGGAGGGAATTTCTTGGGTGCTTGCAGATTGAACTGTGCTTGTTGCATCTGAAATACTCTTCCTGTGAAGTTGTCATGCATGTTCCAAAAATGCATGGAGGCAGCTTTGCTTACAGATCCACCAGTGTCATAAGTTTGGAAGCAAAATGCCTTAGCAAGCTGTGGAACCCTATCTGCTTGTTAGGTTTCATGTTGATGAGAGCACTTAAAACTGTAACCCTGGGGGCCAGGCCAGGCTGCAGTGGGGAAAATATTAGGGAAATATTTCAGGCAATGGAAACAACATTACATGTTTCCACACCCTCTTGTGTACAGAATACAAATAAAGAGCATTTCTCTGGAGACTTGCTGTGGAGGGTGTGAAGCAAAGTGGAACCCACCCGTTTGCACATTTTCTGGTTTATGTCCTTAAATGGCAAAAAAAATCTTTGGAATTTAGCTCATAGAAGGGTTATAAATAGAATAGTGGAGATAAAGTTTTGCTGTAAATGCTCTGGTTTGCCATCTAATCAGAAGGATAACTCTGTAGGCCAACAAATATGTTTTGTCATGCAAAAAGGAGATGTGTGTATTGCTAAAAGCAGGGAGAGAGTGTCATTGCACATGGGTGTGTGTGTGTGCATACACACTCTTCTCCACCTCTGCTGGCCTTCCCAATCTTCCTTCAAGCATGTGGAGATCTAAGGAGCATGGGAATTGCTGTGTCACTTGTAAAAGTTAAGTAACTTGGGGTGAGGGAGAATTAGTGTTCATAATTCATGAAATGGCTAAGGGAGCCTGAACCCCTGACAGCTATGTAAATAAAGGTCCTGAGATTTGTTGGCAGCTTGTTTTATGTCCTTGTCTGAAGTAGCTGATTTAAGCAAGGGAGAAGTGGTGCAAGGCTGGACAAACCCTCACCACGAGCACAGGAACAGCAGTTCCTGAGCTCCTGCAGAATTCAGGGTTCCATCCTGCAGACTTCTGCCCCTTGGATTCCTGACATCTTCAAAGGGAGCTCTGCCCAAGTGTAGCCCTCTGTGATCAGCCCCTTGTTTGTTTCTTATTTGCGAGGCTTTGATGTTTGTCTTGTCTTTCTATCTGCCACAGGGCATGTTACTACCCTTTTCTTGCTTCATTCTTTTCTCTGACAGTGAGCTCTCTAATGCTGAATTCGCCCTCCTCCCTTGATTTCTTCTTTTTTTCCCCTGACCTACAGTGTTCATGCTGGCAAAATCTTTCATCCCAGAAGCAAAGGCATGACCTTTCATAATTCCTCACGATTTCAGAGGACCTAACAGTGCTAGTTTGATAGCCCAGATCATCACTGGCTAATGCAAGCTATTGTACCAAGGACAACTTCTGCTCAGTCTTCTGGGTTCAGCTGCAGATGGAGGAGGCTAAGAACTTTCTGTCTGCATCTTCCTAATGACCTCATCATAACCTGCTTTCTCCCTGCAGTTTCAAAAGCCACTGACTTGGGGAGGATTTGGCTTTGCTCTGGCTTAGTTAAAGCTCATAGGTTTGGAAAACAAATTCCTAGAGCTTGGCTACAGTGTGTGGAAATGGGAGTGGGTTGGGCTAACTCTGAGTTCCAGAGAAGTGTTTGGTCAGCTCTCATTTACCTGCATAGCTTAACCTGCTGGTGCTGCAGGATACCTCTAGGCAGCATCATTCCTGGGTGGCTTTGGAGTGCTGCACCCCTGGGTCTGCAGAGAGGAGAGTTTGCTGCTTTGTTTGGCTTTGGGAACAGCATATCCCCATGTGCAGAGCCACACCCCTGCTATGAAAATGAGGAGTTTCATTCAGATGTCTGATAAGCCACAGCTGTTGCTTTGCCACTTCAAACAGAACTTGGATTATGAAGACTGAAGTGCAGCATTTTAATTGCTGTAAATATGAACAAGAGCGTTTAGGCAATCCAGATGATACAGAGCCAAAGATTTCTGTGGCTAATGTATATTACACTGACAAAAGCAGGCCAGCTGAGAATTTCCCTACCACTATCCCAGTAATTTAAAACAACAATTGTCTCTTTTTTGCTACATTAATGAAAATGAAGGGGAAGTTTTAATCTGGGCATCTGCTGGTCTAATCTGATCTTGATTTCAGCAGCTGTACAGTGATGTAAAACCATATTGTTAGGGGTTTTTTTTGTTAAATATATATATATAGATTGTGTCTAACCTCAGTTATCTTATTGCAAATTTGTTTGATTTCCTTGAGTTACTAAGAATTCACTGTGAGCTGCTTGCTATCAGTTGGCCATTTTTGTTTGGCTTTCTACACATTCCCCTAAAGGACAATGACAGCAGGAAATTGGGACAAAATCCCAGTAACAAGCATTCACTGGGAAATGATATTTCATACAAGAGAGGGCACTGCAAACCCAGAAAGCTAGTAAAATTCCATTGCTCGTTTGCTCCCTGGTGATTAAAAGGCTCTGCCATATATGGGAAAGGTCTGAGCTTCATTCACTCTAACCACAACAGTAAATGGCTTATTCACTGGACACAGTATGCAATCAAGGAGTAATGACTTATGACAATAAAAAGCAAAAGCAGCAACTTTTGCTTGCAGCTTGTTTGCAGTTTTCTCTGATGTGTTTATTAAAAACTCTGTGACTAGTTTTTTTTTTTCTTCTTCCTTTATTCAGATCCCTGTAAAGTGCAGTCAGTTTGGTTTGCCACTTAACCCTCCCCCATAAAACCAGACACACCAGTCTATTTCCTTTCCTTCCCCCTGTACAACCCAAACAAGAAAACCACATTTCCTCTACCAACATATATAAATGTAGCTCCTTGGTCTTCAGTGCATCAAGTGTGCATTTATATGACTAAAGTCTTATTCTCAACAGGTATAAAGCACTAACTTCTATAAAAGCAATGATTAAGTGTTTCAGAGACAGGGATGGGACCACAGGAGTGTAGCAAATAAGAACTGTGTGTTTGAGTTTTTGGGGGAGGAAGGGAACAATGTGCTTTGGATGGGAATTGCAGAAGGATTCCCCAGTGCTCCATGCACCTCTCAGGGATTTTCTTTCCACCACATCAGTTTCTGCAGTGAAACCCTACACAGATGACATTAGGATGCTAAGTCATTGGAACACAATCGTGTTTACATTCTTGCTTTTCTGTTTATTTTGTTTAGGAATCAGTACTCTGTGCCATCAAAACCACGGGGATAAAGTAGTTGGTCTAGTTGCATTTTGTTTCACAAAGAGAAACAGTTAAGTGCAACAACTGAAATTCTCTGCTTGCTGGAGATTTTCTGCCTTTTTTCTTGGTTGTTTTACATTGAGTACCTTAGAAATAGGATGTTTGTGCCATATTGGTAAAATTTAGAGGTTGCATGGGATCCCCTGTGTAATTTTAATGAAAACTCACATCTTTGTGGCCAAAAGGGTGATTGATCAGTTGGATCTCACAGATTACATGCCTCATTGCACACCATGCTTTTGTTTTGGGGCCACATTTGAAATGGATGTTATAGTCAGCCACAGGACAGGTTGGCTGGGTTTGAAGTCAGTCTTCTGCTCCTCCAAATACTTTTCACCTCTGGCCTGCAGTATTTCTGAAGAGATGTCATTTGACCATCATCATGAAGTCACTCTAAGACATACCTACTGAGGAAGGTTGTGGAATGGAGCCAAAAGAAGCACTGTCAGGTTGTGACTGCTGGATAATGCAATAGGAACATGTGAATAGCTCTGGTTTTCAGCTCTTAGAAGGATCAAGGATAGTCGTTTTGGAGACCAAAATAACTGCTTATCTAATCTCCTGCCTATTTTTTCATTCAGAATTTGCAATGTGAGAAACCCTGCATTATATCAGTTTTGGAAATGACATCTGGAGCCTCTGGAAAAGGTCCTTCAATAATAAGCACACTGAATGCAATGAGTATTATTGAATGGTTGAAAATGCTTTTTATTTCTTCTATTTTTACTGTCTTTGGTCTTCCTGAGCCCAAATGGAAGATGGGAGACTGCTTTGTTTTTCTTTTTCCTCCTGGAAGAGGAAAGTGTAAATGATGCATGCTTTGGAGTCGTTTTCCCTTGCTTTTCCCTCATCTAAGTGATTTGTGACCAAACTTCGTGTTTGTGCAATCTTATTCTGGCTATTTACAGAGAAGCTTTGCAGAAGTGGGTGGTGTTCAACTCTGCTGCTCTGCCCTGGCCACAACTGGGAGTTCCCCTTCCCTTTTTGGGGGTCCTTCAGTAGAGGCTGTTGAAGTCATCAACCCTTTCCCCTTTGTGCTTGTGAGCTGCCTTAAAGCTTCAGTCTGTTGTCTAAGAAAGGACTTCCATGGTCAGTAAAATATTTATTGCTTCACCTGTCAAACCAAAAAGCTGGTTTGTCATTCTTGGGCCATCTGCTATAACAACCCAATTGTTTTTCTAAAGTAGGCAGGTTGTTTTTTGTCTCTTCACTAAATACATGTGAGCTCCTTCCTTGGAGTCGATATGTAGCAAACTTTATATTAACAAGTGGGGAAGGAGTAATGGTGTGTTTGCCTTCTGTGTCAGAGTATCTGATAAAGATCAGTTCATCTTAGTAAAATATGAAAGGAATTTACTGTATGAGTAGGAAATATGTTTCATTGTAAATGAGCAGATTGCAGTGGTGACAGACTATGAATCTGACTTAGATGACAAAATACAGTTATACAGTTCTGGAGACTGGTGTGATGAACTGGAAAAAACATTATAATCTGAGCACGTTATTTCTGTCTCTCCTGTGACCCCACAAGGCAATGGAAAGTCACTGATGGAAAGGCTGTTGGCATTAGCAGGCATAGAACTAGTTTCATCAATCCTGGTTCAATGCCTACAGGTCACTGAGGCTGGATTTAAATATTTACACTCAAGGTTTATCACCAATTTAGAATTAAATACCAGAAGCTATAGGAATGAAAAAACCCACCCTGTAACCAACACCAAACCTCCCCCCACAAAACTAAAAGTGAAAACCTGGGAAAGACTTATTTAGGTCATCTTGTCCCTATCCTCTAGGTAGTGCAGGAGGATTCCCAGAAGTATATTCACACGTGTTTTGTCCATAAACACCTCTGTTTATTAACAAAATACAATAAACTGTAGTTTTTTCAGTGAGGATTGGGATAGTTTGCTGCACTTTCTAGTTTTTAGCAAGGGGAAATAGCTATCATTCTAAAATGTGTTTCTTGGCCCATGGATATTGCTCATGTGAATTCAAGCAAAAAAACCAAACCCTAATGAATGGAAACTTGTAGAAGAGTTAACGGCAGCTGGTTTTATTATGGACCATGGCTCTGACATGATCTCACATGAGTTTAAGACAAGTGTTACCTCACTGACTTCAATGGAACTGCTTTTCATTTGCAAGGGAGTAAATGAGGCCAAAATCAGACAGAGACCTAGGGAGACTCTCTGGGAGAGGGTTTTAGTTGGGGGAATGTGCTTTATGGACATATAAAATATATGGCCATATCTGCACATTGCAGTAAATGTGTCAGGCTGCCTGGGAGAAAGGGGCCAAATTATGCTTTGAAAAGCACCTGTATAAATCCAAAATGGACTGTAGTGGTAATGTGTCAGGGAGAGCCAAAGAGGTATCTCATTTTTTTCTGAGTGCTAGAGTGAATTTTTTCTTATTGGATTTCTCATGTTACCTTGATTGGATGGTTAGGAAATACAGCAAAATATGATTGTTCTGCAGGGAGCATAATTTTTTTGCTCCTTGATTTCAACCATATCAAATTCAAAGAGAAGTTGTGTTGATTATTGTGAAGCCAGCACAGACAAAAGCACCACATGTGTAGCTATTCTGCCTTGAGACTATCAAAGGAAGCAGTGAAATAAGAACTGTGTATTTCTTGAGTCAAACCACTCTTCAAAATTGTGTAATATTACATCCTCCTTCAAGCTCAGCCTTCACTATAGCTAAATCTTGCAAATTTGGTGGAAGGCAGTTGTGCTCTGTTGAAAGTGTAGCTTTGGCCTCAAAAAGGCAGAAGAGCTTTAAAACTTCTTGAAGTCCAGTCGAGGTATTAGTTAGGAAGGATATTTTTGTGCTACAGCAACAGTCTGCAGCTCTGAGAGGGGCTTTGCTGGTTTTGTGTGTATGAGGAAATCCAGTTGAAGACACGACAGGTATTGATTCAGGGAATAGGCCACAGAGAGAGGTTTTATCATCTTGGTTTCTTGCTCGTTGTGTTTTGGTGGTCCTGCTTGCTGCTTTCCTGTACAGCAGCACCTGAGGTACAGGCACATGTGGAACCAGAGCCTGCAGCCTCTTCAGTGAGAGCTTTGAAATGTCATGTTTTCGGCTTAGAGTTTAACACAGCTCCCTGGATTTTAGCAGGATTTCCCACCAGTGTAAATACTGGCTTCAGATGCTTTTTGCTTTACTCAGCCTGTGGAGCAGTGATGTTTACAGGTGTGTGGGGTAAAGTTTCATTGCAGTGTGGCTGGCAGCATGATGCTGCACACTCCCAGTGATGGAGGCAAAACATTGGAAGACTATGGAGGTTTTTGGTGTTAACTCTGATTTTTACTTTCCTCAAGGACTGGAATGTAAGCAGAATGATGGTAATTAAGCTTGATCTGTAGGCCAAAATTGAGGGTGGGGAAGGCAATAAAGTATAGGGAATGTTTTAAATGGCCCTATCCACTTATTTTAAGGGAGCTCTTAGACAGTGGGGTTACAAGTCTCTCTTCTCAGACTATTACAGGTCTCTTACTGCTCACTCTCTGAGCCAAAGCTAATTATATTGTCCACAGAAAAAGCACAGCAGAAGCTGGTGTCCCTGTGGTTCATGCAACTGCTAATTATTCCCAGTAGTGATGCAGAAATATGTTCTTACATATTTGGTCTGAGATCAGCAACTTGTTTCACGTGGGATGCTGTTCTGCCATCAGGCAGGAATGACTTCTGCCAGCTGCACTGCTCTGCCAGATTCACAGTGGAGAGCATGAACTAGAGAGCCTATTGCTCAGGGGATTTGAGGTGAGACTTTTAGTCCTCTCTGTATCTTCCTCCTA
>NW_008690802.1:172143-190132 GCF_000695815.1 Acanthisitta chloris | reverse complement strand
AGCAGGAGAGCTCTCATTTGAATTCAGCACAGAAAAGGTTTGTTTCTGCTTGCTTCCAGCATGCTTTTGTCCTAAAAATCACCCCATATTTCTACTTTAATGCTGTCTTTAGCTGAACAGTGCTTGCCAAATTCAACCTGACTTGCATATGCTAAACAACATTGTGCATTTTGTAGGTTTAACCCCAGCCAGCCACCGAACGCCACGCTCCCCCACCAGTAGGTCCTTTCACTGAGACAAAATTGACCAAGGTCATATGGAAAATCAGTGGCAGAGATAGGGGCAGAGATCAGGACTTGTCTCCTACTGCAAGACACACAGGTCTAAACTATGCAGTCATCCCAGGACATGTCCCTGGGCATAATATTCATAGTCCTACTATTTACTTAGCTTTTTTTCACATAACTCCTGGAACTGCCATATTGACCACAAAGGAAGAGATAAGTAGGCAGGGGAATTTTTGCCTGTGAAGAAGGATTCAAATTTTAGAGAAGTTTAAACATGTTTAGAGGTGTTAGAGGGGGAAAAAAACCCAACTCAAGATATTGAATACATGGTTATCAGCTGAACAATCTTCTGCATGAAGACCACCTAAAGAGATGTTTGGTGACTTGGATGCCATGAGATGTGTGTCTTTTTGTATATGCTGAATTTCCCCTTTGCTATTTAGTGAAGTGTAAAGTTGTTATGGGGTGTTACAGTATTCTGTCCAAAGTAGCCTTGGCTACCCTTGACCAGCTTGATTTTTGATTAGTAAAAGTGCAGGGTAAGAGATGCTGATCCAGATTTCTGCTGCTGGATACTTGCTGCTGTGGGAAATAGTATGATAGTCTACATCCATGGAGTTATATTAGTGCCACACTTATTGCATCAGGCTGCTGTTAATAAATGTTATTCATAATTTACTGGAGGTATTCTCAGCTAATGACCAAGAGATGCTGCAGGCAGTGATCTGGCATAGTAATTTCAGAAAGCAAAGGTGGCACAAAGTCCTCTTCTGCTAGATCGAGTGCACCCTCAGCAAATTTGCAGATGATACCAAGCTGAGTGTTCTGGTTGATATGTCTGAAGGATGGAATGCCATCCATAGGGACCTGGACAAGCTTGAATTGGGCCAGTGGTACTCTTACAAGGTTTAACAAGACCAAGTGCAAGGTGCTCAGCCTGGACCAGGGCAATCCCTGGTTACAGCCTGGGGGGTGAACAGATTGAGAGCAGCCCTGGGGAGGACTTGGGGGTGCTGGTGGATGAGAGGCTGGATATGATGTGGCAATGTGTGCTTGTACCCCAGAAACCAACCATGTCCTGGGCTGCATCCAAAGCAGTGTGAGCAGCAGGGCAAGGCAAGGGATTCTGCCCCTCTGCTCTGCTCTGGTGAGATCCCACCTGGAGTGCTGCATCCAGCTCTGGGGTCCCAGCACAGGAAGGACATGGATCTGCTGGAGCAGATCCAGAGGAAGGTCACCAAGTTGTTTAGAGGGATGGAGCACCTCTCCTATGAGGAAACACTAAGAGACTTGGGTTTGTTCAGTCTGAAGAAGTCGTCAGGGTGGCCTGGACTTCAGTGCAGGAATGAAAAGTGTGGGATGGAGACATCAGACAGACAGTGTTGCATCCATTTATGCCATGCCTAGAAGTGACACATTAGTTGAAACGAGTGTGTCAGAAACGAACAACTACAATTTTATGCTGGAACATGTTTATGGCAGAAGGATAGGAGGGGACATGGAAACAGCTGTTTCTCATACAATTTTGGTGCTGCCTCCTGCACAAGGAGCACAAAAGTACCTCTCTGAAATACCAGAAAGAAAACCTTTGTGTACTGCATGTGATTTTGCATTTATACAGGTGCAATTGGCTTCAACTGAAGGACCATTCTGATGAGAGATAGAATGTCTCGTTTATATCTTAGATATAAATTGTGTTTTGACATTTACACAAGTGGCAGAAAACAAACACACTCCACTCGTGTTGGCATTCTTGTGTGCATAAAAGGAGATCTGTCCTCCTTACCCATATGCATTTTTTGTGTGAACATAATGTCCCTATTCAGTATTCATAAAGATAGCAGTGGCTACCCAACTTGGCTGCTTCATGAAGGGAGTCTGTTGCAGAATTCCACCCAGCTGAAATCACTGATTTTGCAAATGAAAATTGTTTATCCCTTTTTCTTCATTAAAGAAATGCAGTTGGTGGTTTACAATGGTTATATGGCTATCACAGCTGACTCACATTCCAGTCCATTGCATCCTGTTTTAAGGTGACCTACAATATGCATTATGCAAAAAATCTGACTGGGATGCCCAATGTTAAGTGCAAATTCCCAATGCAAGTAAGAAGCTTTGTCAGGCTGAATTAAGCTCTTTAGGTGATGTTTTATTTTTTGCAAGGAATAGGGATGAGGAGACTGAATAGCAGTAAGGTGGTATGCTGAAGCTTTAAAGGATTGGATCTGGAACTAGGCTGTTGTATTAAATATAAAGACTTAAATATCTGCCCAGTGTTCACCTTTTCAGTGGATCAAACTGTGCTCTCAGCAAATTTCCTAACAGGGCAAGGGTGTCAGTTCAAAACTTCTGAGTGTGCCAGCAGTACTAAGAGGACATTGAGTGTCCAACACACTGGTTTGTATGAAAATCAGCCACAGTGCTATCCCAGATTGCTTCATCTTTTACCCAATTGCTTTATTTTGTATGTCTTCTGCTTCACTTCAGCTTTACTGATCTGATACTACTTCAGGTGAAATATCACAGCAATATAAGGCTTGTGGACAATTTCTCTAAGTAGCTTTTGGGCAATTATATTGTAGTGTTTTACTGCTTATTGCATTTGAAACCTGAGCATTCTCAGTCCAGGTTTACCTCTGGTGAAGTTTATTTAATTTCTAACCACTTGGCATTTTACAGAATACATCTCTGGAAGTGGTGTAAAAACCACAATTGTTTCCCCTCTCCTTCAAGATTGAAACAAGTACTAAAGAAAGAGTTTTAGAGAAAAATGCCTGTTCTGAAAATTATTCAGAGATTATCCTTACAGACAGTGAAATGCCATATTGGAGGTTTTGCACCTCAGAAGTTGTAGGTACTCTCCTTTTTATAGTCTGAGGCATGGTATTTCCAACAGCTTTTGAAAGTAATCAATCCAGTTTTGGAATGTCCCAGGACACATGCACAATAAAAAATACTGTTTTGCCTCCAAGCAGCTCAGTCACTGCTCTATGCACAGAAGTCCCAGGTTTTGTTAGGCCTTTTGTTAGGCAACCTCAGCTGTTGCCATCACTGCTTGTGCATTAAATTGTGGATTGAAAAAACCTTCATTTAAAGGAGGCCAGAGATTTAGACATTTAAGTAACTGCCTTGTTAATGTGACAGGGAAGAAGAGAAAAGAATATAAGGTACTTTGAGCTAGCACATATACAGAAATAGAGATTCTGTAGTACATGCTAGCTAAAGTGTTTCAATTTTCAGAATGTGTGTATAGTTACCAGCTTTAGGCACTGGATGCTGTCTTTGATTATAACAGTGCTGAACTTTATCTGCAAAATTGAAACTTCTGATTTTCTAGTACATCAGTAAGTGAAACCTAAGCACATGTAATCTGTAAAAACAAATGTAATTACTTTAGCAAATGTGTTCCAGCTGGCCAGGTTTAACATTAAGATACCTGTTTCTTATAGCTGTCTGGTGTCAGAAGACAGAGGTGATGGCTTGAGCTGCACTTTGCAGACAGAATGGAAGAGAAAAATTATTGCCTTGCATTCTTTTGTGTGTACATTAAAGTGAATTAAACTGAGTTGTAGGTCTGACCTCTGACACTTCTTCCCACTATTTTCTTCTGTTTAAAGCATCTTGGTGAGATTAGCTTGTTTTCATTTCAAAATCTCTGGTAAAATTGTAGCTAAGTGGGCTGCTTCAGAATTGAACACTTGATAAAATCTTCAAGAACACCTAAGGCATCTGAAAGCTGTCACTGATCTCTTTCAAGGTGGAAGTCTGCTAGAGCAGGAGATGGGACTCTGTTGCACATCATTTCTGGTGCTGCTTTGGTTTTGCTTTAGCAGATGTTTTTTCCTTGTCTTGTTTCTATAAAACACATTTCAGATTTCTGCAGTAGCACAGAGCAGCAAAGCACTTCAGCCAGTGATTGCTATGGTGAGAACAATAAACTCATGATCTCTCTCTGATCAGACCACTAGCACAGAGCACTGCTCTCATGGGTGTAGGTCTCTTCATTATTCTCCAGACTTGGATGTCATTTCCTCTTGTGGATAGGACCTTATTAATCTGCTACAAAAATAAACATATTTCTTGATCTTTTGGAAATTCCATACAGCTAGAAATCCTGTTTTACACAGGAATGTTGTGGCTTGAGACTTAATTAGGGTCTACAAAGTGTTTAGAGGTCCTTTAATGAAAGGTGCCCTGGAAGTGATAAGCTCCTTGTGATGATATTAACTAAAGTGATGCCTACTAAGAACTAGTGGCTAGATAAGGCTATCATCAACTGCTAAGCTTTTTCTGTTCCTGCTCTTTGATCTTGCAGGTTTCTAATTCCTCCTTTTCAGCAGTTTTAAATTCCCCTTTACAAGGAATGCATGTCAGAGAAGTAATGTGGTCCAACTGATTTTTGGGTCACCAATCCAAACAATTGGAGCAAATTATTAGGTTTACCATTTTGGCCTCAACTTACAGCACTGGAGCTTTTAGAATTGCTCTCTGGGAGGCTTAACAACATTAGAAATAACTGCCTAGAGTGGCCAGTGTCTGTTGCAAGACCAGACTACTAATAGAATAATGAAATTACTCCATTGAGCAATAAAATTACTCTTCTCCTTCTCTCTTAGAAAAAACAAGTCAGATTTAAAATAGTCAAAGATCTTGGTATTATAGCCAGGTCCAGCTGAGATGTGACAGCTAGAGGAAGAGAGGGCTCAGAGAGACTTCCTATCCACTTCAGATCACTGCAAGAATCAGCTGTAATCTTATGTTTGTACTCCTGTGGACAGATGTGTCATCATCCCTCAGCATTATAGCAGGAGGGGGAAGCATCATGCCTGGTGTGTGGTCCATACTGAGGCACAGATGGAGTTGCAGCCAGTTCATCTCCTACCCCTACAGTAATTCTGTTCCCTGAGGAGGCTTTTGTGCCAATAACATGAGAAGTAACAATCCTTAGGGCTCCTCTGTCTCTGATTCAAGGGTTGATACCTCTGGTTTTGCTTCAGCCTTGGCTCTAGGATGAACTTGGCCTCTGGTGCATTGAAGTTGAGGTCTGTGTGGCTCATCCCTCTTTGGGCTCCTCTGTGGGGAGGAGGGGAGTTAGCAGAGAGAGAGTACACATGAGACCTTGCTGAGAGGTGCCCTCATTGCTGTACTTACATATTCCAGCCTTTCTAAGAGTCATTTCTCTCCTGTGAGATGTTCCTGGGAGTGTTTTGTGGCATTAGTAACAAGTCTGTATCTTGATCTTAACCATTCTGCCATTCATGCAACATCAGGAAAGAAAAGCTGCAATGGAGGCCTAAACTTTGGGAGATCTTTTGTTTTGCTTTGGGTTGCCCTTTTTTTTTTAAGCAGAAAATTGTAGTTTCTAAATGATCTGCAGACATTACATGGGCAAAATTCCTGCTTCAAATGGTTCCCAAGACACTAGACATTGTGTATGTCCCCTAACACCAAGTAACTTGTAGCTGAGATTTGTTTTGTTTGCTTGCAAAAGAAAATGAATATATCATGATGGGCAATGCATGGCACATAAGTCAAACTACACAAACAACTGAAGATTTTTGTGTTCTTATATCTGTCCATGGATAATATTGAGAAAACAAAGTCCTTCAAAAACCTTAAGGAATTTTGGCTGTCTTTCAGAAATGGTAGAGTTAAGTCAATAAAATGCTCAGTAGAGATTGTATGTCCCCAAACATATTTTATCTTGACAGGTTATATACTATTGAGAGCTGCAGCCATGACTTGAAGCCAAGTTAGGAAAAGAACACTTCTGTTACAGGGCTGAATTTGATGGGAATCTGAGGAGGGGAAGGGAGAGAATAGTGTGTGCTCTGAGAATGCCAAATGCAGAAAACTTCACTAAGCTTCACTCCTGGGTTGTATAAATCACTGTAACTCTGTTGGCATCAGAAGGTCCTTACTGATTTACATCTCTTGGGCATCTGGTTTGCCTTTTATTTTACACAAACCTAATGGCTCTGGATGGATGAAAGCTTGGGTTTTAATGGAAGTTATATTGATGGGCAGTAGCTTGGAATCTGTGTATTAAAGTTTGTAACCAGTATCGTTTACCTTAAAAGAAAAATATCATGGTAGGCAAATGGGGTAATGTCTAGGCTCTGTGGCCTGAATTAAATCCATACACTTTGTTTCTCTGCACTGATGCAGCTCTAGTGAAGCTTACTCATCACAGAGCTGGTGTTTATGCTACTGTATGACTGGAAAGAGTAGCAGGATGCTTTTTGGGTAGGAGACAAGGTATGAATTATGAGACATTACAACAGATACTTTATTGCCCTTTGGGTCCTCCCATCTGAAAGGAACCTCCTTCAATAGCAGGGAGGACAAAATCTGGCTCTCAGTGTTAGCTGCTCTCAATACATCTAGTCACACTGCTGTGTGATTGTAACTCTTTGGGTGTATGGAGACAGAAAAGTGGTATCCCTGTATCCCCATATTTTCAGTTCTCTCCCAGTTTCACGCAAAGTTAACTTCTCATTTATTTAATTGGAAGAACTTGGTGTCTATGAAAATCTGTGGAGGAGAAAGGCTGTAAGTTAGAAGCAACTTCTTTGTCTGCTGCAAATTTCCCAACAAGTGACCTAAAGAATTGCTGGTGTTGTCTTAATGTAATTGTTTTTATTTCTCCCACACCCTTCCCCACCATGGCAATGTATGTTGGGCTGTTAGGTTTCATCTATCCCTAGAGTGAGTGGGGTAGTTTGCACATAAAGTGAGATTGACCACTGAAATTTGCAAGAGGAGAAAGCAAAAGCTATTGGAAATACATCTGATTCAAACATAACTCATACCTCTTCATTGCTTTTGGGGTAGAGGGCATTCAAAGCTAGTGGTGAAACAACTTACAGGGAGATTTTAACAGGATGCTAAGGGTAGATTTCTCCACCCTCCCTAAACTCAGCTAGTGCTGCATGCCATGGTGCACTCTGTGCCATGACAATCTTTTCTTCTTTTCAATCTTTATGCACTGAGAGTGAAGCTGGACTTTGTTGGAGCCATTTCACAAGGGCTGGGGCATATGTCTTGTATTGAATTCAGCTGAAGCAGAATCAAGTTACAGAACAAATTAGACTGGAAAAGACCTCTGAGGTTGAGTCCAGCCTGTGACTTAACACCACCATGGCACTAAGTGCTGTGTCCAGTCTTTGCTTAAACACCTCTGGAGGATGATGATTCCACCATGTCCCTGGGCAGTCCACTCCAATGCCTAGTCACCCTTTCTGTAAAGAAATTCCTCCTAGTGTCCAACCTAAACCTCCCCTGGCACAGCTTAAGACTAAGTCCTTTTGTCCTGGTGCTTGTTGCCTGGGAGAAGAGACTGACCCACCTGGCTACAACCTCCTTTCAGGTAGCTGTAGACAATAATAAGGTCACCTCTGAGCTGCCTCTTCTCCAGGCTAAATAACTCCAGTTTCCTCAGCTGCTCCTCACAGGACTTGTGCTCCAAGCCCTTTACCAACTTCATGGCCCTTCTCTGGACTTACTCCACCACCTCAATGTCCTTCCTGAAGTGAAGCACCCAGAACTAGACACAGTACTTGAGGTGTGGCCTCACCAGTGTGAAGTACAGGAGGAATTTGTCCAACAATTCCTTAAGGTCCAGGAGTAGCAATTATGAAGTGTAGCATGTTCAGTAAAGTGGAAGCTGTGTTTTTTCATCATGGAATGGTCTTACACTTGAATCAAGAACTCTCCATAGCCAAAGACTTGGGTAAATAAAAGATATTAAAACATACCAGGAGCTTGTACTTTGGTACTCATTTTGAATTGTGTTCCTGACCTCTACTTGGTGACTCCTTGTTAGAGACATCTGCTAAATTCTGGGGACTGAATGGCACAGTGTAATGCAGAATTGTAAGGTTAGATCCAGCTGAAGTCAAAGAAATTGCCAAAAGTTGTTGCTGTCTGACAGCTCCATGGTGATTTAAGGCATGCAAAGCAATATATTCCAGCAACATTCAGGAAATGCTCTTCATTTCAGTTCTTAGGACATATACTTGCACTACACCTGTATATAGTCATTCTAATCATTAGTAGATTATAGCTCAGGATTTAGCTTTGTCTTTAGGGAAGCATAAGGAAATCTGCATTGCTTAGCCTCACTCGTAACTTTTTCTAAATAGAAGACTTCATCTTCAGGTCTGTCTCTCCAGCATCTTTCAGCAGCACTGAATTCACTCAGTTTGTCATGCTGCAGTAACCTCTGAAGCATGCATGGTCAATGAGGGTGTTCTCAACACTGTGCTGAAAGAGTGAAACTGTAGTGCTATGAAACAGCTACATAAAGTCAGGCATGTCCCCAGAGAGAAAAAAAGAGCTTATTCTAATGCATATACTTAAACAGACATGACTATGGTTGCATAGGACATGACTGACTACTTTACTTTTGAAGCAACTTGCTGGTTTTGGTTTTCATAGTGCCATTTGGACTTTTGAAGCAACTTGCTGGTTTTGGTTCTCACAGTGCCATTTGGGCTAATTCCTCTAAATGCTGAACCTTCCATTGCTGGACAAAATTTCACTTGGCTAAAAATGTACAAATATTATCCGGAGCTTTAATTTCTTCACATCTTTCATCTCCTAAGGTGCTGAGAAATTGCACAATGGTGACTGGCAGGGTAAAGAAAATCTAAAAGGCTGCAGTGAATGATTGATATGTGATTGGAACAGACTTTTAAATGTGAAAATTGTCACTATGAGCCAATTGAAGGTAGTTCTGTCGTTTCTGAAAGTATCACTAAAAGCATGAACCAGTATAAGTGAACTGGAATTTTGAGTGTGGAGTCAGGGTCTTTCAGGAGTCACACTTCTCCAAAAGCAGACATTCTTTTTCTGCTTTCACTGGTAGAAATCCAGATGCATATTTTAAAACTCAGTTTACTCTGGATCTGTACTCAAATAAGCAAAGATGGAATATTGGTCCAGATGGGGATGCTTAAATCACCAACCGTTGCCTTAATTTCTCTTTCTTCAGTTTTTTCTCTATTTGAAATCTGGTCACCCAAGAAAGTTTTGGAATGCTGTGACCTGGAATATCCCCTTAAAGGATTACCTGCAAAGTTGTTTTACCTGTTTTTTATCTGTTTTTAAAAGTTATTTACCTGTTTTGTTGCCATACTTCCTACATCTTTAGGTTTTCAGTTTTTTTCTGCCATGATTCTTGGTCATTGTTAAGCCCAGGACAATAATAATAGGTTGTTTTATATCCTCAGATTTTTATCATGGCAGAACATGCTAATGGTAAAGTACCCTGGGACTCAATGTCATCATTCCTGTCATGTTGCTTAAAAATAGAATTTATTGGAAGCTTCTAGGAAGTGCTGGATGAGCTGTGTTGAAATGAAATTAATTTTCTTTCTGGAAGAAGATAGCCTAAACAGAAGCTCTTATCAGACTTCCCTCCTGCCCTGAAAGAGCCCAGCTGTTAGGAAGAAGAAAGGGATGTGTGCAGGCTTCATACTCATGCAATAATCTGTCTTTTTTATGCAAACTGTTGGTAGAGCTGCTCATTTGTAACAGCTAGAGTTGTTGTTCTGATCAAGTGAGAAACTGTCAGGGTCACGTCTAAGGAAACTGTTCCTTTGGCACAAAGCATCATCAGGTGTCATGAGGTAGATTAGAAAAAATAGATTTGTGAATCTTTCCAGCTCTGTAGCCCTGGACTGTTATTGTAAAAGGAGTAAAGATACTCAAAATACACATTCCTTTGGGTTTTGTTTCCAAATCTGAAAAAACAAATAGTCTATCTAAAGCCTCTTTAATGGAAAATGATTCCCAAGGGATTAGAGCATTTCTGTTTTTTCTCCAGTAACTAAAAAACTAGCACTGGAACAGGAAGTGCATATAAATATCTGCTCAGCAAACATGCTGCACATTTATACAGTGAAGAGTTTAGAGGTTAAGAGTGTCCAGTTGGTACTGGGAATGCTCCAAGTTCCCCAGGCTTACAATTTCATTATTGTGTTTGAAACCTTAGGGAAAAATAGAAGTACTTATCAAATATTTGCATTTATCCACATTCTTGCAAATTACGTCTAAGAACGATGTTTTAAAGATTCCTTGAACTTACTCAGTGGTTGTGGAAATTCTGTGTCTCATACCTACAAGTTTTGATGTTTGTTTAGTTGTTACTTTTCAAATCTCCAAAATGATTAATTAGAAAAAAAGCCCCAAATATTAACACACTGTAACAAGGAGAGAAGAAATTTCCTTACCCATGTCCCCTGCTGAAAAAAAAGGTTTTTACAGAGTGGGGGTGGTAGGAGAAGCAGAGCTTGGAAGCTTTGTATGTAAAATTAATGGTGGGATATATTCCAAGGTCAACAGCATATACTGTGGATCTACTTGTGTAACCCATAACTCCCATAAACACATGTTTCCAACATGAAAAGTACCACAGCTCCAGTGGGATTATTCAGGCAAAATGGGTTAGCAGGGGAGGCTTGGCTCTTTCTGACAGTAGTTCTGTTTGGTTATCTTAAAGCAGATGGTCTCTCTGGAATTCAGCTGTGATTTTGGGGAACATGTATCAGACACGTTAGTCTACTCAAAGTTATTCTGATAACACACCAGAACTGGAAAACTCAGGAAAAAATGGAGAAAGGAGCAGAAGTTAAGGAGAGCTACTACTGGGAGATATTACAGCTGCTATTACTTATAATTGAGATAAAAAGCATGGGTGATAGCAGGATCAGGATGGTGGGGGATGGTGAGCAGTGGGGAAGATGAGACAGCTGTGCAGTGCAATCTGGATCACTCAATAAAGTGAGTCTGTTCAGATAAATTGTTCTCATGTAGCCAAAAGCAAAATCATGTATTAAGGAACAATAAAAATGGAATGAGGGTATGTTCTGTGTATGAACAAGAGAGAAGACTAATAAAAATCAAATCTTGGTACCTCCTTGGGGAGAGATTTTGACTACTAACAGGCTTTATGATTGTAGCAGGGAAAATCCTATCAAATGGCTGGAATCTGAAGCCAGGCAGGTAAATTAGACACACATTTTTATGCTCATGGTGATGAACCATTGGAAGAATAAGGTTTGGTTGACTGTTCTTCTCTTAGTTATGTTAAAAAAGTGATATCTGCTTTGTGCTTCAATGTCCCACAGTTGTTTTCCTTCTTTCCTTTAGTGGTTTGGTTGACTGTTCTTCTCTTAGTTGTGTTAAAAAAAAGGGATATCTGCTTTGTGTTGCAATGTCCCACAGTTGTTTTCCTTCCTTCCTTTAGGTCAGAATCCTCTCAAGAGCACTATCTAAAAACTGATTTTGGGGCTACTTGTGCACTAAGGTCACAAGTCCTGCTAGACAAGTTGGAATCTTTCTGAGCATACCTGAAGTGTGAATATGTTGCAACAGGAGTATTGAGCTTGTTTAACTAAAACCCCAATAGGAATATCTTTCTTACAGTGATTAATAAACTGTCCTATAGAGCCTGTCCGGAGGAGTTCTCACAGAAAGTTGTCCAGAGGTGTCTGGAAAGACAAGAAACACACAAAATAGAGTGAATGGAAAATGAGCTCTTACAGAACAAACATAAAGGCTGATGTTGGACTACAGCAAAATGGCTTTGGAGGTCCCATGCATTAAGCAACCAAGAACTGGGAACAACCAGCAAGATGCAGAAAGCTAGAGGCTTTTCTGAATGAGTTCTTTCATGGGAGATCTTTAGGCTGGAATTTATTGTAGATTCATTAATGACTCAGGTAAATTTGAGAACAATAACATGATATGAGATGTGTTGCTCTGCTGCATCTCCAGAATGAGAACAAGCCATTTTAATAACTGCTAATGACATCCTAATGGCATACTCTGAAATTACTAAATGCTTCAGTAGACAGTAGCTACCTCAGTGACATCATAGGACAAGAAAATGTTATTTAATGCTTACTTTAATCTACAGCTTACACAGAATGGAATGAGTTCACTGTGAGCTATCTATGCCTTTTATATTAATTTTGCTTTAAAGTTTAGAATAAATGCAGTATGCATTTATCCATAGATGAATTAGTGACTGCTGATTAACAGTTTAATAGGACAATGTGGGTGTGACTGAAACAGAAACCCCAACCCCATTCCTTTTGGAATACTGATATACTAACTTTTCTGCAGATGTCAGAGCAGATGCATTTTTTAGTATGTTTTTTCACGTGAAAATGGGTGTGGGTGGGAAAGAAGGCTTATTCTGTTGTGGCATTTATAATCTCATGTAATTGGAAAGGTTGCAAAGAAAAGCAGATATTACAAAGAATCAGCAAAATTTGTGGGGGTTTTGCTTTGGGGTTTTTTGCATGAAATTTGTTTTTTCAGGTTTGCATTCCTCCTGAGGAGGATTATAAGAAGAATGATGAGAAATGGCAGTGGAATTTAGCAAGAGGCTGTTGAATTTGGGAGGAAATGTGGGGGAAAGAAATGAAGATAGCATTGGATCTGCAAGTTTGAGATGAGAGAGAGGAAGGAGCACCGAGCTGTCAGGAGTGATAGGGAAGACAGGCAGAAACAAGAGAGATGAGTGCAACTTTTGAAGAACCAGTCTGAAACAATGCTGTGTAAAAGAGGGTAGGAAGGAATAAAGAGAAGATGAGCAGGTGATTGGAATGATGCAGTCATGGAACTGAGATCAGGAATACTATCTCTGGGCATTACTGGAGGTGACAAAGTGTTTTAACACAGATTTTGGAGGCTGTTGGATTTCCATTAGGTGTGATATTTGATATGTTTAGTATGTTATAGATGAGTAGTGGCAGTTTTGTTAATTGTGGCACTGCTCCATCTGGTGGAAAATAAATTTTTCTGGTTTAGCATGGACACTTCATGTAGCTGATGGTGAAATTGATCCTGAGTGGGAAAAAAAAATCCCCTGGACTTTAATGGACTAAAAGCAAGCATTAACATTTTCCAGTCCTGGACAAAAAAGAAGTGCAAGACACTTAATCCAATGTTAGATCTATGTTTTTATATAAATTCCATGCTTTCTCCTCCAAGAGCTTTTGGTGATTATGCACACTCTCTTCCTACTCATCATCAGTCTTTTGTAAAGTAGGTTTGTGTCTGTATTTTCCTCTTAACTCATCATTTGACAGTGCACTGTGCCTGCATGCTTAGTCAGAAGTGGAGGAAAACATGTTTTGTAAGACTGGGACAGACTTTCCTCAGTGCACTGAGTCTTGCACTGCAATATCATATCTGTTTCATACTTGAGAGCAGCTTGCCATGCCCAAGGAGTTGGAACAGATAGGCATTGGATGGCAGGAGCTGAGTGCCATCAGTTCTTAGCAAAATAGAGCTGATCCTTGCATTGGTGTTCCCTGTTATTGCATGCTGGGTGTATGTAGGCAGCATTAAGACTTGCTGTCTTCTGTGACAGGTCTGGTTGTAGTTCCAGTGTTCGTGTAAGCTCAGAAGAAAAATTGTTGATGACATGTTTTAATGAAGTTTTAGGAGCTTGCTGCCTTTTTTTTTTTTTTTTTTTTTGCCTTGAAAAACACTAAAATATGTATAGAATAAATTCACAGAATTGCAGAATCATCAAGGTTGGAAGAGACCTCATTGAGTCCAACAATTAACCTGTCCCTGCTGTAACCTCTAAACCCTCAAGCACCAGATCCTAAAGCCTCTCATACACCTCCAGGGATGGTGACTCCACCACCTCCCTGGGCAATACCCCAGTGCCTGAACACCCTAACAGGGAAAATAATTTTCCTAACATCTCATCTGACTCTCCCTTGTCTCAGCTCAAGGCCATTTTCTCTAGACAGCCATGGCAGGAGAGACCATCGCCCACCTCTCTCCAACCCCCTGTCAGGGAGTTGTAGAGAGCCACAAGGTCACCCTTTTCTCAAGGGAGAAATGTTTAATCTTTTCTATGAGTCTGGCCCCAGGTCAGTGTTCCACTGAGCTGATGTCCTGGGTAAGACACATCATGGGAGAGTATCAGCCTTCAGCTCTGACCGTGATTTATTGCCTAAGTGAACCTCCTGTAACAGAAGGTGGATCTGCAATCACATGAGCCTTTAGAAGTAAGTTTTCATCTGAATGGTTTTGGGTTGGCTTGAGACACAGACCCATGTTTTATATAGAATTTGTCATCATCTTGGTGTCTTCAGTATTTTTGCTTCCATTTTCTCGGCCCATGAATTTGATGAGGTTTGATTTCTTGATAGGACTCCATGACACTTTTTCAAATTGTTCTCTTGTGACTCCAAGTTATAGTTTCAAATAAGTGCTTGTGTAGGCTTCTCTGTTGCATCTTTCATCACCTTTTCTAGATGCCTCCCTGTAAATGTCAGACACTTAATCAGTTCTATGACTTCATGTACCTTCATGCAGGGCTGGTGACTCTGGATATTCTACAGGTCTGCATCTGGCTTGTCAACACCAGTTGTGCTTTGGGCTTGGCCTACTCCCAGGTAAAGTAGATCCCAGCAACAAAGACAAGGGGAATATTATCTCCCTGTGGCTGTTGGTTGGAGAACTTGTTTCCAAAGAAATTTCTGGCTGCATCAAGTGTGATATCATCTTAGCACCTTTGCAAGACCTGTCACTCTGTTGAAACTTGCAATGCATTCAGGCTTCTTTTTTTGTCATCTTGCTGTAAACTCTCTGTTTATGAGGGTTTTTATCAAGGTGATTCATCTTGAATCCACTTGGAGGACTTGTGTGTCCTCCTGTGTGTGGTTTTGCTAGGGCATCACACAGTGATTGGCAGGGCTCTCTGAGTGATAACAGTGTGATAAGATCCACCTGATTTATCCACTGATCACAACTCAGGTTTGTCTGGTCACTCTCAGCACTTCTTGGAAAGCTTTAAAATCTGTGTGTTCTTCCTGAGTCTTAGCTAGCTGCATGGTTTTAACCAGTTATTACTCAGTTGCACTCTGTCACATCCTCCTCATTCTCTTCATGAATTGCCAAGCAATACATGGAATTCTTTTGCCATCTTCCAGTTTCAGTAATATATCTGGGTCTGTGTATTATATTGCATTGTAGTATATATTACATATGTATATATAGATACACACACACCTTTCCAAGCTTTGTAGTCTGGCCAAAACAGTATTGCAGTGTGCCTTGTTGGGTTGGATGCAGTGAATAAGGACTGGCCATGTGAGGCAATGCTCTTCCCTGTGGATTGTCGGTCAACTTTGGAAGTGTTGTCTCAAGTTGAAGTAGCAGGCAAATATTTGCTGGACTTGGAGTAAGTGATTGACACTGTGGTATCTCCCATTTTAAATGAACTTCAATGACTATTAGGGGTGAAATGGAGAAAGTAGAAAGTCTAAAAGTTATGCTTTGCCTCTGCTGTGGTGGTTTTCAGTTCACATAGGAAGTGTTGTTGATCCTGACTGGAATTAAGTCTGGATTAAAACTTGGACACTGCCGTCCACATACATGGGAAAAAAAGAGAGAAATAAATTCCTTCATGATAGCTGATTTTTACAAAAATGCCTTTTGGTTGAAGTACTTCATGCATTTTACAAAGTTCATGTACCTCTGCAGTTTATTTTAAGAGATCTGAATTTATTTGGTGTAGATTTATTTCAATTATCTAATCAGAAGCAGACACATAACTTCTTAGGCTGTCAAAGGTATTCAGGAATGTATGACAAACTTCAAAGGAATGCATAAGATCTTGCTACACATCTTACTATACATTTTTATAGAGAAGAGTTAATTAAATTTTCTCTTTCTGCCCAGAAATTACTTTTGGGCTAAATTAAGTATGTGTAGTTGTAAGGCTTTTGAGTGTTCTCGCTTTCTGCTTTGGCTTTGTGACTGATTGAACAGCCAAATGCTTATCTGGATCAAAGAACTAATAAGCAAAGGGGCATCCTTAGGCCAGTTATCAGTTGAAAACAATTTTAACTGTCAGGTATCCAAGTTTCAAAGCACATAGCCTACCAAACAGATTAAGCAATAGAGACTGTGTATAATACTCTTTACTTGCAATGAAGAAACTTCCAGGGGGAAAGATGTGCTGTTTCCTAGTGTTTGATTCTGCAGGCATGGGTTTGCTGGGGAACAAAAGGACTTGTGAGTCCTGCATATGGTCCCAAGTCAGATGAGGCACAAGTTCCCTTGTTCCAGTACAGCCTTCTTCCCTGCCTCCAAATTGGGAAAGCAGCTTACTCTTGGGTTAACTTCCATGGAGACTTAATTTATGTTCACTTGCTGGGAGGGAAGGAGAAGAAAAAGCTCTAGTTATCTCAATATACAGCATTCAAGTATGTTTGTAGGGACAATATTTCAAGTTATTAGTCTCAGTAATTTAGATAACAACATGTACTTTCCTATGAAAGACAAGTCACTGTGTCTTAATATTAATACCTGACACAGAGTAACCCTATGTGATAAAGTACCTAGATAGCACAACAAGGGCTGAATTAGAAGTGCCTGGGAAGATATATGATGCCATTAGGAAAACATGGAGATTTATGTGTGGCATTAACATCTCAAAGGCAGCAGAAGCAGAATTGGACTAAAGCTGCATAAATGGTTTTACTTCCCTCCTCCATGCAATAACAAAGAGTTCTCAGAGAAAGGGTTATCTAATGGGTAAAGTACTGCCTACAATTTGGCAGACCTGCCATTCCCTTCAAATTTTCCTGGTGTATCCTCTGGCAAATGACTAGGATTCAAATTTTTGAAATCTATGGCTGATGACCATAATGACAGTGGCATTTTGGGTGTGATTGTACACAAGAGTTGGGTTACCTTTTCTTGGAGTTTAGGTATCTTGATACCCTCTGGGAATGCCTATGTGCATCATGGGTGAGAGTTAAGCAGAAAGAATGGCCCTAGAGGAGCAGGACTGGCCAACAAGTACCAAGCATAGAGGTCTTCAGGTCTTCTGAAGTCCAGTTATTGAGCTCTTTCACACCAGTGCCAGGAAACAGATGAATCTTAACTCTGCTAGTCAGCTTTGTGTGGCACACTTCATCCCTGATGGCTACAGGATCAGGAGGATGAGAGAGCAGTTTCATCCTCTCTGGCTGAGTGAGCCCTTTGTGGTTTTATATGGACTATTTCTGCTGCGAATTACACGACAGTGTTGTTTTTGTCAACCCCAGTCAGGCTGCTTTGCATGCACATATTGCTGGGACAGCAGTGACACATTCTCATTCAGCCATGGGGCAATCCTGTACCTCCTGCCAAGAGAGAAATTTCTTTGTCTCAGATGCATTATAGTACAGAGAGATGGAGCCATAATTACAATGCTTTCACAGCTCTGGAATTTGTTCTATTGCCTATTGGCAGTTTCTTGCTGTACAAAGCAAATTCAGTTTTTCAAAAGATACATTTTCTACAACTTCTTGCTTGTTGAGAACCACTGTGAAAGTCAGCAGTCAGTCTGTATTGTCTTAAAAGTAGAGGAGGAAGAAAAACTGCCATTGTACCTTAAGTATACCTCATGGAGTTAAACCAAATGAAGTGCAAGACCCTACACCTGGGCCATGGCAATCCCAGGCACAGCTACAGGTTGGGTGGGGAAGTCACTGAGAGCAACAGTGAGGAGAGAAACTTGGGGGTGATGGTGGATGAGAAACTGCCCATGAGCTGCAGTGTGAGCTCAGCCCAGAAACCAACCCAATCCTGGGCTGCATTCAAAGGTGTATTGCAGCAGGTCAAGGGAGGTGATTCTCCCCCTCTACTCTGGTGTCCTCAACGTAAGAAACAGATGGAACTGTTGGAGCAAGTCCAGAGGAGGCCACGAAGTTGATAAGAGGACTGGAGCATCTCCC
>NW_008690802.1:167123-171686 GCF_000695815.1 Acanthisitta chloris | reverse complement strand
TAATTGTCTATTGAAAATGGGGTTTTCTCCTCTATGAACTGTTATCATTTATCTATAAATAGAAGTTCTGCAGGTTTTGAAGTAAGGCAGTTTAGTCCCCAGAAATTTGAGGCTCAGAAGTTAAAGCTGACCACACTTTTTCAAGTAGATGGTTAGTTTGCTGAAAGGAATGAAAAAATTTCTTATAAGTAAGAATAATCTGTCATTCAAGTGTCATTAATAATAACACATTACATGTAAAAGCACTTTTCATCTTAAAGGTCTCTAAGATCTTTTCAGGTGTGAATTTTGTACCAAAGCTCATTGAAAGTACCATTCAGATTACACAAGGACTGAGCATAGTGAGCCTGAAGATTTTGTTTAAATTTACACTTGAAATGAGAAAATTAGAAACCTGATGCAGGACAAGTAGGGTAGTCACCTAACAATATTTTGGGGTCTTTTTCTGTCAGCTGGAAACAACCCTAATATATGCAACTGCTGCATACAGAACATCTACAGAGAAGTTGACAAATATTAGAGGCACTGACTTTGCACTTTTTGATGCACTTTTCAGCTTTTATTAGGCAAGATGACTAGAAATAGCTCCAGAGTGCATGACCCTTTATTGTTTAGGGGTTTGTAAGCTCTATTTTATTGTTCATGGCATAATATTTTTAATCTTGCAGTGTAAGATGGAACAAAACCTCACTTTTATGATGTGCAAGCATATATTTTACATTTATTTTCATAACTTCCAATGGAAAGAAGTCCTCCAAGGAGCTGTAGCCAGGTTAATAGAGCTGTAGTATGAGGCTCTACAGAGCAGGGAAGTCCTTTAGCTCTGTTCCATAGCATGGATGCTTCTGGCTGCTTTTCAGAAACAAAGATGTTAGGGTGCAATTTGGTGGCATTTGTTTTTCAGTTGTCACACGATGAAGGACATGATGGAAAGTCTTCAGTGAGTTTTGGATCAGCTGATGAGACAGTTTGCCTGTGAACCACCACAGAATTTTGATTTAAGAATAAATTTTATTGGAGACCAGGCTTTTCAGATATATAAAAAGACTTCCAAAAATATGGTTGGAATTGCTGTTTGTGATTACTTTGAAATCAAGAAATGAAACTATACTAGTGATTTCTAACAAAAGTGAAAGCTGGCATGTAAGAAACAGATGCTGAGTTTTTGGCCCTGTCAAAATTAATGACAAAGCTTCTTTCCTGTCCCATTGTAGGCTGTCCTCAGATTTGGCAGACTGGCTGATTTTTTGGCTGCTGACTGTTTTTAGCAATAATATCTGGCCATAATACACCAGCTTGCTGGGTGCCCAGTACCTTGGGCTACTAGACACATGTAAATCCTGTGCCAGTTTTTAGTGCATAAATGTGGAGTGTTTTCATTCCATATCCAAGTATGCCTGATGCTTCAGGTTGATTCCAGTTAGATGCCATGTCAACCAGTGTAATATACAGCAATTCTAAGAGAGAAACACTTCAGTCCTGCTTATTTTGACTTGTCCTTGTTGGCAGATTGGAGAACTCTGCACAGAATTGCAATGGTTTCATCGAAACTCACCATTCTTCTTAGAGTAAAATGAACAAAATCCCCATAAAAATCTTGACTCCAACAGAATGAGCGTGCATGCATAATATAAAGTTCCCAGTCTTGTTAAATTCACATTTTATGCTGTCACACAGTCATGGGATGTAAAACAATAGTCTGGCTCTTGCATAGGTCAGAGGTCTGTTTGCTCTTTCATATTTCTCCTTACTTCATTTGGCAAGTGAACACTCTTGCTGTCAAAGAGAAGAGGACAAAACAAAGGGCAGGTTTTTTTCCAAGTTATTTTTGAAATGCCTTGATTCTTGGATGTCTGATTAGGATATTTTAGACCTGGCTGTCACTACCCTAGAAATCAAATGTTGTTACAGCAGTTTAACACAGGCAGCCAAAATCATTAAGAGCTTTTCAAAAAGTTCATCTAAACACACAGTTTTGTTCAGTTGCACAAAACAACGAAGCACTAATTGTAAGCTTAGCAGAGGATTCATATCTTCTGTCTCACACATCAGTTTTTAAACCAAAATTAAGTGAGTCCTTTGAAGAGCTAAAGATGGGGACTGTTGTGTTCACCTGTCCTCACAGGTGAGACATCCAGACACTTTTTTTTGTACTGGAAATTTGTTTCTGTGCTTGGGTTACTTCCTCTTTACTTGTAAATAATAAGCCAAATAATTTTGATCTGTGTGCTATGGTTACCTGATATTCACACAAGATGGGAATTGAATTCTGTGTGAGTTTGAGTTGCAGGATCCAAGCTGAGCTGTGTGCTTTCCCCATCACCTGGTGGTGCAGAGTAGTTCCACTGGGTGGAAGCACCTTATTTGGTGTAAATTTTGTTTGCACTGTCAGGTGAGACACTGTCCCAGGTTGCCCAGGGAGGCTGTGTCTGCCCCAACCCTGGCAGTGTTCAAAGTCAAGCTGGATAAAGCCTTGAGCAACCTGCTCTGGTGGGAGGTGTCCCTGCCCAGGGCAGGGGTTGGGATTTGAAGATCTGTAGGATCCATTCCAACTCCTTAACAATCAATGATTCTATGACCCTCATAGAAGAGGTTGCTGTGAGCTCAGGTCTGTCTGATGCTTACAACATGGTTCATGGGGTAACCCAAGAGTAACAGTATTGTATTCAAAGGAGGAGAATTTCAACAGCTCAGTTGTTTCTTTTCTTTTATGCTGGTCCTCAAATGTCAGCCTGGTTACAGGTCTGACAACATAGTCCTGTCCTGTGTTTTAAATCAAAGATTGTTCTTTGAATATGCTGTTCCATAGACATTTTGACCTCGGTTTTTCTGCAATGTTTTGTTTTCTTTATCTGTCTTTGGCATAAACCCAAGAAACTGAACAACTCTAATCAGAATTATTTCTTGGGGAACTGACAAAGCAGAATTTTATTTGAGATACTCTTAAGTCCCAAGGCAGGTGTTGTTGCAATGAGTTTAGAAAATGTGCTATGCACTGATGCCAGTTTATATGGCTTTGGAATCCAGTAGGTCATTTTTCATAGTCTCAGGTTATCTACCTGCAGAAAATAGATGCTTATTCTGAATAACTTTCAACCCTGTAGCTGAAAGGTGTAAGTAGCTTTCTTGTTATTTATTTTTAAAGAAATTTTTAAAGATACTTTCCTTCTATAGTGTAAAGTGACATTACAATCAAGCTGTCAGACATTATTTTTTCTGTGCTGATCTCAAAGCTCTTTACAGAGAAGTTTAGCATTGTTTTCCCTGTTGTCAGTCCGAGACACTGAAGCACAAAAAAGAAAAATGACTCCTGTGACAGAACCAAACTGGAGGTGATGTCAGCAAAGTGCTTTGTCCACTATGTCATGCTGTGCTTAGAAGAGCACAGTCCAACTAATATCAAACATGTTAGTAAAACTGTTGAAATATTATTCATCAAGGAGATGTTTGGAACTTTGTTCGGAACTACAGTGATCCTCAAGTGTCCTCAAGGGGTAACAGATTCAAATTGAAGGAGGGGAAATTTAGGCTAGGTATTAGGAAAACACTTTTCCCTGTGAGGGTGGTGAGACACTGGCCCAGGTTGCCCAGGGAGGCTGTGGCTGTCCCAACCCTGGCAGTGTTCACAGCCAGGTTGGATAAAGCCTTGAGCAACCTGGTGTCCCTGGGCAGGGAGTTAGGACTGGATGATCTCTAAGGTCCATTTCACCCCCTAAAATTCTATGATTCTATAATTCCATGAAATGGATAGGATATGCAAACAAGAAATATACTTCTTAACATGGTTGATGGCATCATAGAGCCAGAGCAACTGACAAATCTTTTGAAAAATCCAGTAAAGGGTCGAATTGGATTAACTTCTTACAAGAGATTCAAGTAACAGCATGACTTGTGCTCTGTCACACGACTGTAGCATGCACAAATGTGCCAGACAACTATGTTTTTTTAACCCACATTCAACATTCCTATCAGCAAATCTGCTCAAAGGGCCCCATATCTATAGCTTGTGCTGTACTGTCATTAAATCTTTTTTGCTACTGCCTGGAATTTCATTATGAACCATTAGTGATGTAATACTAAACCTATGGAATCTTAAATGTGTCTTAAAATCTGTGGAATAAAGTAGACTCCTACCAAATGAAAAAGACACAGCATTTTTTGTGGTGCTGCATTTTTTCAAGTGGCTCATTCCATTTTTTTCCCAAACATGTTTCGACTGAAATGTCTCAAAATAAACTTGCTTCAGTGGATCTGTTTTCTAATAAGTGTTGTTTATACTTTCTTTCCTCCCCTGTTCCCAGGGCACAATTTGCTGGCTCATTTAAATACAAAATATCTGTTATATGCTGCCCTCTTTTGCATGAGGAGTGTTTGAGTTGCTACTGGTTGCTGTAGGAGCTTATTTTTGGATTTTTCCTGGAATTCATAGTATCATAGAATTTAAGGGTTGGAATGGACCTTACAGATCACCTAGTCCAAATCCCTTCTCACTGCCCTGGGCAGGGACACCTCCTCACTGGATCAGGTTGCTCAAGGCTCATCCAGCCTGGCCTTGAACACCAT
>NW_008690802.1:157903-166542 GCF_000695815.1 Acanthisitta chloris | reverse complement strand
CTGTCACTCCCAAGTCTTTCCCCTCACTGCTGGTTTCAATTCCTTCCCCTCCCAACCTGTAGCTGTGCCTGGGATTGCCAAGGACCAGATGTAGGACCTTGCATTTCATTTTGTTAAACTTCATGAGGATGCAGAATCATGGGATTCTGTGAGAGAGTCTGTTTCTATTCCCTTCTAATGTTTCATTAATAAACACTGTGATCCATACCATTCTGAAATGAAGAGGGTGAAATTTGTGATTCCCTTCTAATGTTTCATTAATAAACTCTGTGATCCATACCAGTCTGAAATGCAGAGGGTGAAATTTGTCTCCTTGAGAAGCTCCTGGGTTCATAAATGAGGGTGTCATTCATGCTGTATCTACTGTTAAAAAGGAAAAAAAGCTTTAAAAGGTGAAATTATCCCTTTAATTACATGAGTGGATGTTGCGGATGTTCTCTGAAATGTTTAGCTGTCACAGAATCATGTGTCTATCAGAAATGGGAGTGAAAATTCAAGGGTGTGCTCAGCAGCCAGACAAGGGAAGAACTGCCTTCTTCTCCTTTTGAGTCTATCAAAAGCATTGAGCATGTGTTTCTCTGGAAGTGCTACAGAAGCTGCTCTGCTGGAGCTGGTGTTTAGCAGAACCAGTGCTGGCCAGAGGTTGAAAAGAGGGATGACTGGCTGGAGTCCAGCATGCTCAGGGGTTTTCTAAGGTCCTGCTGGCTGAGGAGACACTGCCCTTACAGACCTTCCTTGCACTGTGCAAGGATGTGCCAAAGGATGGACCATTGGGCATGGGAATGTGTCCTGTATGCTTATGGTTTTGCTTGGCTGATAGGATCAACCAGGAGCTATGCTTAGGGAAAGTGACTCACTGCAGTGTGTGGGAATGAGCTGAGGGTCAGAGAGGCCTCAGCCAGAGTGTGAACAACCATTAATGCTCCATCTTCAATGTGCTTGTAGTCATATCTGCTTGTCTAGCTGTCCTCCTTGCTCTGGAACAACAAGTTGCAAGGCTTTGCCATGGGTTTGCTGCCTTAGCTTGGATTTTATCTCTGAATGCTTGGCTTTGGCAGCTTTGTGACAGTGTTATGCCTTCATTTGCTGACACAACCCTCAGTCCCATCCAACTCTTAGCCTGTCATGAAGCTATGCTGGGTGCATGCTGTCAGCACAGTATTTGTTAAATTAAGTATTTGATGCTCACTGCATTCCCCACTTGTAGAACTCTAATTGTCCTCCTGATGCCTGTCAGATGACCTTTGCTTCAAAAACCTTCTCTTTTTATGAACAAAGGGCAAATTTCAGCCCTGTAACAAGGTCTCACACTGGGCAAAAACATTGTTTGGCTTGTATTTTATTCCTTGCATCAGCACACATGGAAACTGCAGAGAATTAAGTTAAGAAAAGGAGTGGTGAAGTCAAAATTCTGTGTTTTATAATAGAGGGCACCAATAGTCAGTTTAAACACACAGAGGAGGACTCTTTAGATCTCCTAGTGTGTACCAAAGTTGGAGTAACCTCAGGGACAGGAGCTGAAGTACAGGTGAAGTGTTCAGCATGGTGTGACTGGGTATGAGAGATCCTTCAGAGCAGATGGTTCTGTAAGTTCCACTCTTCCTTTGTGAGCCTGATGACAAACTTGTCCAAAAGAGTTTTGCAGATTTAACAAACAAAACCAGCCCAAACCTCCCTCCCACAAACCCCTGTCTCTTTGGAGTTGTCTTTGTTTGGAGCTATAAATTCACTGCTGCTATTGGCTTATTGGGCTGGATGCCCAATACATTTGTCCTATGAAAATGTACAGAATATCTACCTTTCATTCTCCTATAAAGAGAAACATGGAACAAAAAGTGTGTGTGGGGGGAATAAGTCTAATAGGACACGACTTTCTTTGGAGGAAATAAGTGCAGGAATTAAAAAGTCCTGAAAAAAACATTCTTTTCTAAAATGCTTATGTGTATGTGGATGATTGATTCCAGAATGGATAGAGGCAGTAGGATAGATGGGTGGATGGTGGGAGTATTAACCAACAATTTCTGATCCAAGATTTTCAAACAGGGCTCTGGCTGCATGTGCAGCATTCACACATATGCTGTGTTTTTGTAGGCTGATAAGGAAAAAACAGATAACCTGCCTTACTTCTTTTCCTGTTATGCAATGGAATGTTACATGTTGATTTGTCATCAGACTGTTTTTAACACAAATTGTCAGAAATTCAGCTTCATGTCTGAGTTATGAGAGGGACTATAAGCTGTAGTTTGAGCAAGGCTTATGGCTCACTGTGTTTTTTTCTCATTGGGAGTAAAAATACTGTGAAAAATCAAGTGCTACTCTAGTTCAAATAACAGACAAACTGCTTTAGAGCTCTTTTCAATGCTGTTAGAGGATAAATTCAAGGACTTACTTTAAAAGATACAAGTGTAAAAGAAGTTACTTTACTATAACAGCCAGAATCATAGTTTTGCTATTTTAAGTAAGTCCCTTTAACCAGTCATATCTGTACATAGAAAGCTTGTGAAAAAATGACATCTTAAGGGAGATTTTTCAAAGCACATGTGAAACCTATAACCTGCAACCTATTACACCTTTCTTTCAAATTTCAGTCTTCAGCTTGGCCAGCTCTAAGAGTTGGGAATTTGCATCCAAGGGTGACTGCCCTATTGAGCATCTCAAATGTGGTTTTGTACCCGTGTGGTTCTGTGCTGTGTGTTGCTTACTATGAGGACATCAAAGAGGTGCTGCTGTCTGTGATGGGTGGTGGTTTCCATGCTGTCTCTTCACGTGATCATAAGTGTTTCTGGTTGCACTGAAAGATATTTTTTGCCATTTGTCTCCTTTAAAATGTCTGCAGCCCAGAGCCACTTGGGTTGTGATATCTTTTGATCCTAGGAGCTGAATAAAACCAGGCCAAGTAATCCCTGGGAACTTCTGCAAGTAGAATTGCTGGGAAGCAGAGTAATTCAGCACATCTAATTCTTTCCTCTGAATCAGTGCCATTCCTGATATGGTTTCAATGAGTGTTTTGGCTGCTGTTCATGCCTCTTGTTTTAATAGCCCTGAGCCAGGGCTCTAAAGATGTTCAGAAACCCAAGTTTGATTTCTGGAGGTATTTAAATGTTTGTGCCGTAATGGGGAGAGTTGTCCTCAGCACTTTGGTCAAACAAAACTTCAAAGTATCTTCTAGGAGTATAAACTCCATGATCTTCTCAGGCACAGAGGTGAGGCTCACTGGTCTCTGGTACACCAGATCTTCCTTTCTCCCTTTTTCATAAATGCCAATGATGTTTCCCTTTTTCCAGTCCCTGTGGACTTTGCCATGACTTTTCCAATATGATGAAGAGTGGCTTGGAAGCAACACCAGCCAGTTCCCTCAGGACCTTGGGATGCATGTCATTAGGTCCAATAGACATATTTCATTATTGTTTCTTTTTAGGAGAGAGTTCAGGTTTTGATAGCTTTGAGAGCACACAAGCAGAGTTTATGCATGGAAAATGTACTTGCAGTAGGAGATAAACGGTGTGAAATACATAAATGAATTTTGTTTCACTGAGGAATTCTTGAAGATATGTGGCAAAATAGATGTAGGGTTTTTTGGGTTGAAGATATGTGGCAAAATAGATGTAGGGCTTTTTGGGGTTTTTTTTGTGTGCTGTGCTTTGGGCTACAGAACAAAAACAGCCCATGAAGGAAAAACAGGTCCTTGGTCAGGAATATGTGTGCATGTGTATGTTTTGGCTCTGCCTCAACAAATGTGTGCCTTGCTTCAAGTAGGTGAGTAATCTTGTTTGGTCGGTGAGGAGCATGCTTAATTACCTTGTGAATGAGAGCACTTAGGAATGACTTGATGTTAAGGTATCACAGGAAACAAAGCTAAGTGAAAGCTGTAGAAAAGAAATGAGATGTTCTGATTAAGACCAATGTCCACCTTTGAAGCTTTATCTCTGAAATATCTCAGCAGTCAGGAAGTTACAGAATTTAATGTTTAACTGTACTGTATTCCACCTTTGATTTTTTTCCTTCATGGTATGTAAATGATGGTGTATTTCTTTTTTCATGGCTACAGTAAGTTGTGTAGGGTGAGTGATGTAAGAGCTGAGTTTTGACTTGAACTGGATCACCTCATGTAGCTACATAACTCCTGAATGGCATGTCAGTCATTGGATTTTATTAACAGTTGGAGTGGTTTTTCATGTTATTGATGCAAGGGAAGATTTGGATTTTTCTCTTGATTAGAACATCCAACTGCAATCGAATTTAATGGGAGTTTTATTGAGGCTGAGATAGTCTGGTAACCTGGACTTCAGCAATGCTCAAAGGGAATCTGTATTCCCTTCAACAGATCTCCTACCTTTGGCAGATCTCAGAAAAAGTAGATCTCCTGTACTTGCTGCAGTGCAGTCCCTACCTTTGGCAGATCTCAGAAAAAGTGGATCTCCTGTACTTACTGCAGTGCAGTTTTAGGAAGGTACAGAACAGAGTTTCCTGTAGGAACTGCCCCTGTTTTTACTATCTTGGTAGTTCTTGGGCCAACAAAGGTGTTTCTTGTTTTTGTAAAAGAGAGTACAAGTTGTGTTTAGCCATGGTGGAGCCTCAGCACTGTATTTGTGGAGGAGACTTTGACTCTGTCATCACTCCATCAGATGCTGCCTTCAAAGACCTCATTTGTCAGGCAGTATAAAATTAAACACCTCAAAATTCCCTAAGATAAGCAACCTCCCTGCCCCCCCCCACTACTGCTTATGGATTTAGAGTAAGCAACCTCCCTGCCCCCCCCCACTATTGCTTTTGGATTTAGAAGAAATGGTGCAAAAATGCAGTCACTTGCAATAGCACAATGTCTTTTTTCTGAACTTTGTCAAATGTCCTGCTCAAGCCAGTGAGTCTAATGGACTCTTATGTGCACCTGCTGACTGTGTTGACTAGGTGGAGAGCAGGGAGAGTAAACTCTGTCTAATGGAAGGATGATTCTGAAGCCAGCTCATTTGCAAGATCTTTCTTCACCTGGTTTAACAGATAAAGAAATTTTCACTGCACCTTGTAGTTCCAGCCTTTTATCCTCTGACTAGATAAAGAAATTTTCACTGCACCTTGTAATTCCAGCCTTTTGTCTTCTGACTGTGTGGACATCTAGAAGTTTGGTCTTTTCACTGCCTCTGTAGATGGAAGTGGATAGGAGCCACCAAAACTCCTGAACAGTTTCCTGGTTGGTTTATGTTACTCCAAGCTGGAGGTCTAAATCTATTCTCCCAGGAACTCCCTTCAGTTCTCCTGCTGAGGCATCACTCAGAGGCAATTTTTTCTCACCACACACTGTCTGAGCTGTTATTGTTTATCCCAGCTATTACTTGAAGGTGGCTGTTCTATCACTGTTGCAGTCACAAAGTGGCTAAGTACATGTAAAGGCAGACAAACAACTTGACACTGAAAACCATGTAAATGCAATCCAGCAGCTATGCAGAAATAGCCAAACATTTCTGCATCTCTGTCTGGAGGCAGCCAGCAATCAAGGAATTGTGCTGGGCTACAGCCAAAACAAATAGGGAATTCCCTCTGATTTTTTTTTTTTTTCCGAAGTGATTCATGGGGGCATAATCAGGTTTGGCTCCATATTAATTGGTGCAGTTTGGATATTAACATTCTCAGCTCTGTGGCTGATGCCTCCCAGCATGTTCTCAGGATTGCATTACACTGGGGCTGGATTGCAGTCGTGGCAGCAGGGTCAGGTGAGTGGAAGGTACTCTTTTCCCTTAATGGGACTTCAGATGCAAAGAGCAGTCTCCCCTTTCTTGCTTGGGATTTTCTTCCTCATGGAGGAATCACTGGTAGAAGAGAAGGAGCTGCGAGTCAGTTAAGTCAGTGGTGCAATATTATCTAGCAACTGCAGCAAGGATCAAGATCTGGTCTGCCTTTTAGACCATCCTAACTGTAAAGTCCTTCTGCCTTTTGTGACCTCATCATTCCCCCATGTAAACACTTCTGTCTTTCCAGTGTCTGTGCTAACCAAAATGGTTACTCAGAGAATCCCTTGTGAGCTGTAGAGGCAGCATCTTCCAGGCTCAGGGCATCATATCTGGTGAGATATGCTAGTAATGCTTATATATTTTTTTTTCTGGAGCTGTTTCCTGTTCAGTTGAGTCTATTTCTACAATGAGCTTCACTTTAGTGTTGTCTTAGTTTTCTTTGAAACTCATAGTCTCGTATGGAAAGAGGTCATTCTGGGTTAGTGATCAGCATGATTTAGAAGATACTTTGTGGTAGTCCTTGATTAAAGCAACTGTTAGAAATTACTTGTGTATTTGGAAATTTTCCACTTTGATGGTCTCTGGAAATGACCTGAATGGGAAGGGAGTGTTTCTCCCCTTGAGAAGGCCTAACTTTTTTGTATCTTTGTCACCAAACCTTCATGTGGTCATCTTTGCACATGCATCAGTTGTACATGCAGAGTACAGACTGAGGTAATTAGGTGAGCTCTACAGCCATACTAGTCTTCCTCCTGGTGAAAAGTTATGAATATGGAGACCATTATATGTCATTAAGATAATAATGTTCCTGCATATGTTAGCAAAGTCAATGACTCTGTATTCCCTAGGTGTTCTGGTTTTAGTTTGATAGGGACATGTGAAACAATTCTGCTTGCCAGGTGGGAGGAAATTTGCCTTTCAAAAGGTTGTTGCTCCAGCACTTGATAGGAGTCTTGCTAAGCAATGATAATAATAATAAATGTTCCCAGGCTGTACTTGTTCTATAATTGCTGTTTAGCACAAATTGCTTCAAGTGAGGAAACTCTATCATTCTGACTACACAGGTGGAAGTTATGATGTCATGGGTAGCAAATTCACTGATCCAAAGGATGGAACATTTATATAAAATAGCAATACAATGCAGTTATAGTAGTGAAGATATAGCAGTGAAGACTAAGGAAAACAATCAAAAGGGACTTAAAGCTGAAGTGAAGAAGCCAAGCTTGATGAGGAGGTGAGGAAAGGACTTGGATGGTTACCTTGTGTGTTGGACTCCTCTCTGAAATGACTGGCCACTATCAAGGACTGTGTGTTGGATGAGGGATATCACAGACCTGATCCTGACTTTTCCCATAAGGGAAAATTGTGTAAGTGTGCCCAGACATCATGGCCAGGTACATAGCAGAGCTGATGGCTATTGTCTCTGCATTCACTCTTAGGGAGTGAATAGCAGATAGAGGCTCACCTCTGAGTTGTGTTGGCTGTCTCATGCCACTCTTCTAGTTCACCTTTCACGATTACTGGTGTTCCTCAGGCAGATACAAGTGTCCCAAACAGGACAGAGTCCTGATCACACACTGAGTCTGTGTGGTCAGCCATAGCTTGCCTGCTCTTTTGTCCTCTAACTATCACAGATTGTGTCAGGAGATGAGGGAAGGAAGAGGCAGGCTGAGCTGGGCTAAAGCCAGGAGGATAGAAACCTAAAAGTGAGTTTGTTGGGCAATATTGGCTCCCAAACACATATGTAGAAGTGTAAAGGCTTCAGTTTCAGTCCTTGGGAATAATTAATCCTTAAGCAATGAAAAACAATGCAATATTCCATTAGTGAGCTGTCCTGACAAAGGCATGTCGAAGTAAAACTTTTTATTGAGGCTGTTAACTATGCTGACAGAGAGTTGGTTAATTATTTAAGGATAATATTTTGGGCAAATTCCCAGCCTGCAAATGCCTGCAGGCAGACTTGTCCATATTTGTGGTACATTTGAGGTCTGGTGTTCCTCCTTTGGGCCATATATTTTAAGAGGGAATTTTAATGGAAGCAAACATTGCTGCAGAGCAAAAGCCTTCTCTGAAACAATTTCCAAAAAAACGTTAAGGCCAAAGGTCTTGTTTTTTCAGGGCAAAAGATGTGAATCCTCTAATATTTACTCAGTTATAAATAGCAATGGGCAAGGCTCTAAGGATAGATTCCTGGGAGATTGTATCAGGGGTGGTTATTCCCCAAACTATGCGAAGGCAATGCTTCTCTTTTAATTGTTGCATCCTCTCTGGCACAGAGAACAACATTATTGTTAAAGAGGTAGTAAATAATTATAACACATTTATAAGGTTTTCATTCTGCTGCTCAGGTCCCTCTTATTTCTCTCCAGGCCCAGCAAGAACAGAAATGTGTCTTATTTCTAATAAGAGGTGGCAGCTTAATGCTGGGGGAGTGTTCATTCCAAAAGTTGTGGTTCTCCAGGCACAGTGATGTGAAGATGGTAGGACAAAGTGCAACTCCATGGGGGAAAGCATTTCATTGGGATGCAAAAGGTGCTGCTCTTGAATGACCACCTGGGCTTGAGCAGGTAACTTCATTTCTCCATGCCTCTCTTCCCCCATCTATAAATGGAAGATGAGAACTTTCTTTGAGAGATGCTGTTTGAAAGTGTCATGTAACTTTCAACTGAAACCAGAATCTGCCAATATAATTGCTAATAAATAGATGAATTTTAGCTAATACTATTAACAGGTTAGTTTGCCTTCCACAGTTGAAATTCAGTCTCTCCCAGTGCAGGTCTTGTAAAGCTCAGCATGCAACTTATGCATCACCAAAGAGTTACCATGAAACCCAAAGGATGCCTAAGCCTTGCTAAAGAGCCTGAAGCCTTTGTGAATACTGTGACACTTCCAAGCAGAATTACAGTGTTTGGA
>NW_008690802.1:146179-157890 GCF_000695815.1 Acanthisitta chloris | reverse complement strand
ACCACAGGGCAGTCCTGCTGCATGTCAGGAATCTGGCCCATCCATATGCATCCCCAGGAAAATAATGCCTAGATGCAAAACTGGAAAAAATAAGAAAATACACAGCAGTAATTCTTGGAAAAGCAGTGCAGTTTCTGGTGTGCTTTCTGATTTTCTAAATCAAGATTAAATGTACAGTAACTGAACTGGCTGGAAAATGTGTTCAGCAGTAAATACATTAGCTGAGACCTCAAACAGCAAGAAAAAAGTCTTTTTCAAGCACTGATGTGGTTTTGTTAGATGCATGTTTTTCTATTAGTGCTTACTGAAGAAGAAAAAGCCAAACTGGCCTCAAATAGTTATTAGGTATCCCCTCAAAATCTTGCAGTGTAGCATTTTTATTTCTACTGACGTAAGACAGGTATTTAGCTCTGTAAAAAACTGTAGCTAAGTTTGACAGGATACTCTGTAGGAACCTAAGAGACAGCCCATTGTAACGTGTTGTGTGCTATCTGCACCCAGAAAAATCACAATTAATACCCAGTACTGAAAAAAAATGTAACAGGGATTAAATGACAAATCTGCTGCTTTTTTTGGTGGCTGTTGGTACTATCATATATGCTAAACCATTCCAACCAAGGGCATGTGGTTGCAATGGAATTTGATGTACAATCAGTTTTAGGGAACAGCCTGTGCCTTGTGAATATAATCCATAAAAGGCTTCCAAACTTCCTGAAACCAGTCCCTTCTGTTCCCAAGTCTGCATATGATCTCATAGGAAATGATCTGGGAGAGGCCAGCTAACCCTTTTGCATAATCAAGGTAGCATTGTTCTTTTAAGACCTAAAGTGACTTGTTTTGCTGATATAAGCTCAATGATCCACTTCTCCTCTGTTGCCAAATCCCTATTATCAGACTTTGCAATGATTTCAGTGGCATTAGATAAAAGAGTAAGTGAGAAGACTCAAGTGTGACTGGAAGACTGACCTCAATAATGTCATTCATTTGCTCTGTCACCCTTTTTTGTCCTAACTATTCCAAAAATGCTAAACCACTTGCTGCTCAGCAAAATTCAAAAGGCAGAAATGCAAACTCATAGCACAAGTGGGTAAGGTTTATTTTGCAGTGGGCTCAGAGGCAGGCAAGAAATCTGCAGCTTGCCAAGTTTCATAAATGGCTGTGGTAGCAAGAGAGCTAGTGAGGAAAATATCTGCCCTGTGTATAGATTTGATATTGTCAAACCCCTTCTATGTTTAGTTAGGAACTGCAGTAATTGGACAAGGGGTAATGGATTCAAATTGAAGGAGGGGAAGTTAGGTTAGCTATTAGGAAAAGTTTTTCCCTGTGAGGGTGGTGAGACACTGTCCCAGGTTGCCCAGGGAGGCTGTGGCTGCCCCAACCCTGGCAGTGTTCACAGCCAGGTTGGATGAGCCTTGAGCAACCTGCTCTGGTGGGAGGTGTCCCTGCCCAGGGCAGGGGTTGGGGCTGGATGATCTATAGGGTCCATTCCAACCCCTAAAATTCTATGATTCTCTATATGTTAGCAGTAGATAAAGAAAGTGTGTCCTTGTGTGGGAGCCCTTGAAAACCTTTCTATTTACACAAACCCAGAGTTCCTCATAGAGTGAGTGTTCTTTTATATCCTCGGGATCCCCAGGATTTCCTTGCTATATCTAGCCCAAGTAGGGAAACACTCCAATGAGCTGCTATCTCTGAAAGCCTTGTATGGCAGCAGTGTTAATCTTCACTGGCAGAGGAGGGAGAACAAAAGGCTCTGGGTTTTGTAACTGTGCAGAAGGACAATTATGGTGTAGTTCATGTGAATAGGCACTAACTGCACCAAACTGAAATTACAGTGAGCCTAAGCAGAGGGCTCTGTGGCACTCTGCTTACTGCAGAGTTGTTAAGTTTGGCATTGTGCTCTGGACTCCAGTCAAACATTTTCTTAACCATATTAGGATACATGGAAATTGGCCAGCCAGCAAAAGGCCTTCAATGTACTTCTTGCTTGTGCTCGTATTTTATGGAGTAGACAGCCACTGCTTTTCTTAAAAACTAGCAGGTTCAATAAAATAAGACAAATAGAATGCTTTGAAAAATTCTCATTAAAGTTTGGTAGGAAAAAAAAAAGAGAATTTCCGAAGACTTGAGGACATGATTATAACAAAGTTTGTGGTTCCTTTGTGCTTTTCAGCCATAAATATTGATGATTCTGTAAATCAGATCCCAGTAAAAGCCCAGTTAGTTACATGTTGGGCTGTTATTCAGGTGGAAAAGCAGAGTGAAGTGAACCTGACTGACTAAGACACAAGCATACCTGTTCCCTTTGCTGTCTCATCCAAGGCATGGCAACCTCCAGCAGAAGGGCAGGGCAAAGGACTGGATTGGTGACTCTCAAGGTTTGTTTGAGTTTGGCAGATGAAGCATTTTGTGTCCTGATGGATTGTCAGCAAGGTCCTCTTGCATGCCTGTCCTGTTTCCTGAAGAAAACAGAGGAGACACAGAAAATATTGAATATTTAGTTTGGTCTCCTCCTCATTGCATATTATGCCACAGTCATGATTATTCTTCAGGCTGGTGAGATGGAAGGCAGGAGCCACTGGTGAGTGCCCCATTTGGGACATTGCCCATCAGTACCCACAGGCTGGGAGTACTTGTGTCAGGGAGTTCCTAGTGAGTGCTGTAGCTTATACCTGGGGTAGTACAAATGCAATAGCCCTGACATATCTGTGCTGATTCAGAGTTAAGGATGGCTGAAATTTCCACAACAAGGGATAGAATATTCCACTGGAGAAATTCCAAAATAGAATGTTTTCAGGCTTGACCTGACAACTTCTATGTTCTTAAGGGATGAATGGTTGAGAAGCAGCAGTGTTGGTAAAGCATATTATCAGGTCTACTCTATACTCTAGTTGGTTTTGCTGTTTTAAATTACATTTTTGATCAGTAAATGTTTTCATAGTTTTTAATTTCCTACTGCTCTCTGTAGTTGTAAACTCTTGTTTCACTAAAATGATCCTTTGCCCTTGCTAATGTTCTTCTAATACTTGTAGACAGTTGTCACACCTCCTTCTTAGGACTTATTTGATGCATCCATAGATCTTTTAATCTCTCTGTAAGTCAGTCCCTCTCTGCTTGCTGAACATTTTTATGGCTGTCTTGTGATCTTCCTCTGGGTTGTTATTGTCATTCAGGAAATGAGTTCTCCAGAGCTGAATGAAGTATTCCAGGTGTGATCACCACAGAGCTGTGTTAGGGATATTACCTTCCTTTCCTGTGAGGTTGCCTTTGTATTTAATTTACTATTGCATGGACTCTTTCTGCTACCACATCATGCATTATTGACACCTGCTACTAAAAAATAGGGTTAAACAAGGCCAACTTTCAACCTTTTGATGAAAAATTTTGGTACCCTTTTTCAAAGATGCAAAAATCACTGAATCCATAGCTGTGGGTAGTAACTAAAGACAGGACTGTGCTGCCAGGAGAATGGGATCACCATGTCAGTTCTGACTCCTCAGCCTTTTACTGATGGTGTATATGATTTATACAAGTCATTTAACTCCTTGACCCTCATGTCTCCCTGTGTTAAGAGGGTGATATCACTGTAGTAGCTGCATTTGGTAAGGTTGTGAGGATCAGCTGAAGTTTGTACATGATCTGGAAAACATAAAGAAGTGGAATTGTAAAATATTTGGGCAAAAGACTGTAGAAAACCATGTGACAAGTCCTGTAAGCTTGTGGTGTCCAGGCTTGTGGAAACTGAGGAGGGCCATCATTAAAAATTCTGTTTGTGTATAATGGTTTGTCACTTTGTTTGCTAAAAGACAAGGGGAACTAAATCAAATGAAAAGGAAGAACTTTATATTGAGTGTAACCTCTGCAAAGTTCACTAGAGACCCATTAAGAATAGGGTTTTAACATGACCAAATCTGCTTTGTTGTTTGTCCCAGCTGTTGATTTTGACTTTGAGAGATGTGCATAAGCAAGGACATAATCAGTTGTCAGTCTGGGAGAAGGAAGTGACCTGTCTTTTGATTAGGTGTGTTTATATCAGCAGAAAATGAATGCAATAACATAAAAGTCATAGCAGAGCTAGACGTGGAGCATGGAGAGAATAAAATGATTTTTACATGTAGTCTGAACTCACACAAATTATGACATGTCACAAATGATTCTATTAAACCCAGGCTGGTAATCCACTCACTGGCACAGTGTATAGATTTACTGAGTTAAAGAAAACCACTTCATACCTTGCTGCATGAAGTGCTGCATGAAAAGAAGACTTTTCCAACTCTCCTCTACTCATCATCTTTGAGATACAAAGCTGGTGGAGTTTTCACTGCAGAAACATTCAGCTGATGTTAATTTGTGAGGAGCTGGTGTTTATTGGTGGTATCTACTAGGTGAGGGGCTCTGAGTATTGTAACATATCTAAAAGCCAGGTTGACTCATGGGCAGTGCTCTTAAGCAGCTCCAACACTGCTTATGTGAGCTGAGAAATTTGCAGTAATGGCCCCTGAGGTTTACACATCCACCCATGATTTATGGTTTTAGTAAGCTAAGTTTATATCTGGAAGTGAATGCTTTGAGGTGGCTGAGGACAAACAGTTGAAAAAGGTTTTCTTAGTGATTAGTTGAATTTTTCACTACATAGAGATCCTCATAGAATTTGGTGTTTAAAAGGTTACAAAACCACTTGTGGGAAAGTTATTGCCCAGGTGAAGGCTTTTGCCACAGGCTGGAGCCATGGATAAGGACTGAAATGTGTGTGAAAGGTTTAAGAAGTGTAAGGAGCTCATGCAAAGGTGCATGAGCTCTTGGACTAGGAGAGGAGATTTTAGGTGACTGTTTATATGCCCACATCAGACTGAAACAAAATGAATGGAAATGCAGCCTTAGTGCTGGATCCACTTAAGGGAAATGGGAAGGGCACAGGGAGGGAAACAACCTTCTGTTGGTTCTCATTTTAGGTCTGATACAGAAAGGAGCTCTGCTGCAGGGCTATAGTTCAGGGCAAGAAGCATTTCTATGGAATTCTGGCATGAGCTGGACTTCCCAAGAACAGCTACTGTCCAGAAGATATTCCAGTTAAAATCTTCTGAGAGCAGTGGACTGACATGCCTAGAGGCCTTAGAGTCTGTTTGGAAGAGTACCAGGTTTGGAGCCTGGTGTTCAGAAAAGACTTCCAGAGATTGACTTGGTCAGACCACTGCTCTGGTGTAAATATTTACTATGCTGACATAGGCAAAAGACAGTTTTGATTTGAGCTAAGGAGGTCTCAGGCCCTTGGAGATGGTCACTTTTAAGGCCAGGTGACTTGGCTAAAGGGATTCACCTACATGAAATGAATATTGCTGGGACAACAGGAAGGCTGGGGTGGCTGAGCTCACAGAGAACCCAGACTTACAGATAATCCAAGCCCAAGCATGAGTCTGGATGAGCTGGCTACACCTTGGGTTCAAGCTTCAAATTCTTCAATGAACTTCTAAATAACCCGGTAGGAGATTTTTGGGTTTGATTTGTTTTCCTACATGTGAGCCAGCAGTATGAAGCTGAGATCCAGGTGTGTTCTGGCTCCAGCCTCCTATTTTATGTGGATAAAAGACAGCTATTTTGAAGTACTGATTATAGCCCACCTATGTTACTCTGGATATATAATTGTGGTATTGGTTTGGATGGATTTTTTTGCTGTGTGTTTCCTTTCATATGCCTGTTCCACATAGCAGTGAGATCAGGACTTAGTAGTACATTTACTTGTGTTTTGGGGAGAAAAGACTCCCTATTGCTGTTTTTTCCTCCCCTCCTATCTGTTCCAGAAATTTAATCACCTTGCCAAGAATTTGATTAAGTAGCTTGGATATAAAAGATTTTATGACTCTTGATGGATGTAGATGTGCATGTGAGGTTCAAAGTAAGCAGATCTCATGCTCCAGAGTGTAAGGTGAATGCTGAGGGATTCAGAAAGAGAATTCTCCTGTCTTATTCTGCTTGTTATTGCATGATTTAATAGGTAAATTTTGGATTTGTTTCATCTTTTTATAAATCTCATAGCCACTGTTGGAGGCAGAATGCAGATGCTGGTGGAGTAGCAGCTACAGCTGGTACCACTGATGTTATGCTTATGATCCAAACAAAAGTAGCAGATCAGAGCTCTATAACAGTAGGAAAAGGAACTTTATAAACAAGTTAAATATGTGGGGAAATTCAAGCGAAAACAGTAGGGATTGGGGGAGAGTTATAAAGACAGAAAATAAGCACTCAGAGAAAGTCAAAGCTGGTAACTGTCCATTGTGTCTCTTTACATTTTCAGGTTCAGATTCTTTTGCTGTAAGGAAAAGAAATTGAATTAATGGACTTTAAAACCCTATGTTTGGCAAAAAAATAATTCTGCATCTTGAGTTCATTATACTTATAGAGCTATCCCATTCTGGCCTTAGATTGGAGTTTGGTATGTTGGTTTGATTGTTATCTATGGTTAACAGAATGTCCATAGCCAAAGTATCTTGGGTTCTGGTTTTGTTACATCTGTCATCGATTTTTGATACCTTTTGGCTATGAGTATATGTTGACTTGCCAGTTGAATCCTTAGGAATCTTTCTCTGCAAGTGCTTCTGTGGGGAAGTTAATGACTGTGCACTTCCTCCCCATTCATGTGGTCTTTTACTGAGCTCCAGCTTACTGCTGTTCTTGTTGAAGACACACATATAGCACTTGGGCTGCAAGTGGCAAGTAGTGTTAAAAAACAATAGATGACAGGCCAGAAAAAATGTTGGCAATCCAGTTCATTCTATTGGCCCAAAACAGAGGTTGCTATTTAAAATAGGTTTTGAGTGCTATATTCTGTTCTAGAATTGTCCCATGCAGAGCTTTGCAGCTTGCCTCACTGGATCTGTAACAGTGCTTAATGATCCTTCCCCTTACATAGTTTTCCCAAGGGTCTTAATTGGTAGGGAAATTGCTAATGCCGAGGGAGAAAATCAGTGTCCATTGCTCCATCTTATGCACATTATGTATTGTCCTGCCCTCAGCAGATGTGAAGAGTTTCTCATTCTCTTCCTTAATATATGTGAGGAGAATTACTGTGTCTTTTAGGTTCAGCAAACCTGACCCTTCCAACTTCTCCATGGACAGCATGTTTCCTAGATCTCTGAAAACTTCCATTGCCCTCTTCCATTGGTCTCCTGTTTCCTGAAGTGATGTATGTCTGTAGATGGACTCAGGACTCCAACCAGGAACTGACCTGGACTCAAGAGGAAGGGAGTGCTGTTTGTAATTGCTGTGTTTCCAACCCAATGACATTGCTCCCACAGTGTGATTCACTATCAGCCCTAGGTGTTGGGTTTTTTCCTCCTTTTTATTTTTATTAACTGTCCATTACTGTCTCATTTAGTAAAACATTATGTAGTGTTTGTGAAAACATTTACCAAACCACTAGCATAATTTTTGGAGAAATTCAGCTCGTGGGTTTAGAATGCTCAAAGTTGAAGTTGCCTGGTTTGGCATGTTCTGATACTAACTACTAGTGCCTTCACTTGCAATTCCTGAATTTCATGGTTTTCTTTAACTTATTAGCAGCTAAATATATATCAATGAAGAACCCTGATCTTTTTGATCATTGGCTTGGGCTGCTTGATATATTCAGCCACATAGGGACCAAGTGGCTTTGCAGGGTAGGTCAGGCTGAAAACCAAAATAGACTGAAATAAGGAGGCAAGCCCTAAAGCAATGAGGGAAATGAAAATGCATGCATGAAATGCTTCAGTGAGGTTTTGCAAGTGGTTAGAACAGCAATTAGAGAAACACTTTAGGAGGGCAGAATGGATCTGGAGCCAAGTTTCTTCAACACCTATGGGTGTGCTTCATATTAATTTTTAATATCTGGTTTTAGAAATCTTGAGAAAGAAGAGGTAATGCTATGACAGAAGAACAAACATATTTTGTTGAAAGTGGAGTCCTGTGGAAGATAACCTGTCATTAGAGTAGAAGCCACCTCCTTCCATATGAGATGAACAGCTTAAGGCGAGGTGCTTGCTCCTCTAATCCTCCTTGCTACACCATAACTGAAAGACTTTGGAGTCTTTGAAGTGAATTTACCATAGCAGTGGAAGAACCATCCAGATCTCCTCCAGCATGGCCTCCTGGAGGTTTTCCTAAATGCTCAGATGATTGTTAATGAAGAGGACAGCTCCTATCACATACATCCCCTAAAGGAGCAAATGGAGAACATAGACATTGGTAGCAAAGAACTTGTCATTTCCTAACATCCATTTGCCATGGTTCAAGTCTGCTGAATTCATACTAGCAGCCTTACAGGGAAAGGTCCAAGAAAGTTCTTTAATGCTACTGAGCCATTCATTCCATTCCAGCCAGCTTTTTCTATTTTGTAAGAGAGGGAATGAAAAAGAGTGCCTGTCAGTATAACGATGCAGAAGAGAGAACAGCTTTGGAAACACAAGGCTAAGGAAGTTTAAAATTGGGCTTGTTACTGTAATGAAGCATAATGGTAAGAATTCACAATGGGTCTGTTACTATAATCAAGCAGAGAAAGGACTCTAATCCTTTGAAGAATACCAGAGGGTTTGACATGGTTTGCCCAGGTGTGGTTGTGATGGATGGGGCTGTGTGGGTCAGGCTGAATCTGGCCAATCGTGTGGTTGTGATGGATGGGGCTGTGTGTCTCAGGCTGAATCTGGCCAATTTTCTCAGGAGACACTTACTAAAGGGCTAAACTTTATTGTGTTGGGGTCTACCTAGTTACAGCATTCATCCTTAGAAGTATCCAAGCTTACCTCTTAGGATGACAACTGATACATTGTAGATTTTCACTGTGCTAGGAAGAAAACCTGCTGTTTTGACCTTTTCCATGCAATAAATAGGTAAGGACATATGTTTTTAAGCTCACCACCTTGTCTCCCTTTTGAAACTGTGCTGAAATTATTCTGTCTGAACCTAGGCACATCTTTCACGTGTACTGTGGTGCATATGTAGACCTTAGCTGGCTGCTAGGTGTTGTCAGTAAAATTCCATCTGTGTATTATGTTAATTGAAATCCATGGAAACATGAAATAAGCCTTCAAGTATGTTTTGAGCCAGGATCTGAATTAGAATAAACATGTTGATAAGTCAGTTGTGCAAAAGTAGATATTTGTTTTCCTCTTCACAGTGTAACATAACTGTAAACACTGAGCATTTCTTAGTAAAGTAATATCTTATTTGTGTAGGTTTGTGAAAAAAATAATCAATTGTTTTCCTTTTCCCTCCACACCCTTTCCTCTGGGGCATTGTGAGAGACTGTATGATCCTTAGTGATCTGATCAAACCTAGATAACTGAACAATTTTTTTTTCCACTGGATAAAAAAAAATAAATTGGTTTTGGTCATTTCCCTAAGGCTCAGGCATGTTAGTGATGTCCCTTTGCTTTCCTCAGAGCTGCCTTAAAGAGTTTGTCTCCACTACAAAGGCCATAATGGATATTCAAAAACATTTAAATATAAAAGTGGAAACAAGTCCCTGTCTCAGTGGGTCATGGTTCAGTGATAAATTGTGCATTAGGGCTCATAGTAATTGATAAGTAACTTTGTAGTTGTATAGTGTGATGCAACTGTGATAGAAATTCTCACTGCTGTTTCCTGTGACTAGCAAACAAACTGTCAGGTTAACTTCCTACTGGCAGGATTTTTGGTGGATTAGGTATTGCCTTTGCTTGCAATGCAATCACATAGCTGGTCCAAAGATGTAATGCAGGTGTCACCACCATGAGCTAATAGGGCAAAAGTGTGATCTCAGATGTTCAGATTTGCAGGTTTTGGGGATATGTTTGTGCACAAACCTAGTCATAGTGAAACCTCAGTCTAGGTGTAACTGGTCAGCCAGTTAGGAATTCTAACTGCTCTAGTTACCCTTACAGGGGAACTTGTGCTCTCTCAAGAAAGAGGGTGTGAATGAAAGAAATGAACTACAGTTCCCACGTTGTGTGAAGGCCACTTGCACCTCTGCCCTTGAACTGCTGTAAACACTCATTAAAAATCTTGTATGGCATCAATAGTGTATTTCTAATGCCATTTTTTGTTATACAACATATACCTGTTCTCAAAATCTGGTTCAGATAACCAAAATACACAGGTGAAAATGGAAAAAGGGAGAATGATTTGAGATGCCTTGTAAGTGACAACAATGAGACCTCAAATATTAATGTCCCTATTTCATAACTTACAATCTTGAAATTTCTAGGTGTATCTGTTAGATCAGAATCTCAAAGTGTTAGCATAAGTGATTCCTTTGGTCCTGCAGGAAGTGATGTCTGTGTTCTGCTGTAGTGATGGTGCTAGGAAAAAGAAGATGAGTGGTTTAATGATACTTAGATAAGGTTGACATTAGACTTGAATGTCCTGGCTCCTGTAGATGTGCCTTGGCCACAAGATTTTCCTGCCTCTAAATACAGATGAAGTGAAGGCATCTAAAACATGTGGCCAGTCAGAAAACCTCCACAATGGCATATAGCTTGGCAAATAGAGAGCTGGATGACATCTTTGAGGGCCAAAGTTACCCTCTCACTGTTCTGGACCTTTTCCACCTCTCTTGAATAACTAGTGTTAATTCCCTGGGATTTGATTCCATAATGTGTCTGTGAGAAGCAGCATGAAACAGATTTCAGCATGACATGTTACTGAGCTCTTTGTTTGAGGTGGATTGTACAGTGCTGGCATGATTTATCCTGAAGTTTATCTCAGGCAACTTTTTGGTTAGTATGTTGGGTCGTAATATTTCATGGTTGATGGGCTCACAGAGCTTTCTGGGATTCTAGAAAGAAATTTATGGGTTTGAATGAGTAACCAGTTACATAGGGCAAATGGCACTGGCTTCGATTACTGTATGAAAGGAAGTTTGGGTTTACCACTAATTGCAGATAAAAATTAATATTTGCAAAGGAGACATGTATGATTTATTTATAAGTGTTTTCTGTTTCCATAATGAAATTTCCTTCGGGTTTAAGTACAGTCATTTGGAGGAAAAAGCAGAGGTCTGTGGCTCATTAGTTTCTGGTGGTTGTCAGAAGCTATTAATCAATTGCCCTTTTTACCAACATAGGTCCTAATTCAGAAAAGCATATAGGCACATGCTTAACTATGAGCATGTGTTTTGAAGCACTTTGCTAAATCAGGACTTTGATGTGATTCGAGATTGCTGCATTTCTTTACAAGTCTAAGGTTACCCTGAAATGACAGGAGTCACTGATACATCAGCTAAGGTGCCATGTACATTCCTCACCTGTCTTTCTAAAAAGTCTTATGCTATGGGGGAAAAATGGGTCAATTTTTTCCTCACCCTTTTCAAATCTTTCCTCAGATGGAAGCCATGTACATTCCTCACCTGTCTTTCTAAAAAGTCTTATGCTATGGGGGAAAAATGGGTCAATTTTTTCCTCATCCTTTTCAAATCTTACCTCAGATGGAGGTTACTGTCCTGAACAGTGGGGCATATGAAACAGCAAGTCAGGAGCAAAGGGGAGTGAGATGTGGGGAGAGAAGTTTTCACTTGGTGGTGTTGGTCTCTGGTCTCTGCTTTTGCTAAAGCCTCTTGATTATGGGGAGGAAAGAGAAAGGCAGTAGAGCTGTGTTTTGATATAGCCAGATGAGTCCTCATATGCAAGATCTAATAAGCCTAGGTCAGGTTTGCCTACATTTTAGTCTACAGAGGCGATGTAGAGTACGAGGGAGCTCACTGGAAT
>NW_008690802.1:145342-145994 GCF_000695815.1 Acanthisitta chloris | reverse complement strand
CATTTTAGTCTACAGAGGAGATGTAGAATAAGAGGAACTTGAATGTAATTCCTCCAAGTTCTTCTACTCTTGCTCATTTTAGTCTACAGAGGAGATGTAGAGTAAGAGGAACTTGAATGGAATTCCTCCAAGTTCTTCTACTCTTGTAAAAATTATGGCAGAATTTTCAGCAGTGATGAAAGGTCAGGTCTGAGGGTTATGCTCTCAGTCAGTCTTGTCCATTTTGGTGCAAAAAGGATGCAAAGCACCCAGAGCTATCCTGCAGAGTTCTCTGGCAGAAGCAGCACCCCAAGAAGCACAATGCCACCTCTACCCCCCACCATGTCCACCCTTCCTATTGTTACTACAGTAAGAAAATCAAAAGGACCTGAGGGTGTTTTTCTTTATGTTTATTCATATATTATTCATAATTTAGTAGGGACAATTGAGAGCTGAGGATGCAAAGCACCCAGAGCTATCCTGCAGAGTTCTCTGGCAGAAGCAGCACCCCAAGAAGCACAATGCCACCTCTACCCCCCACCATGTCCACCCTTCCTATTGTTACTACAGTAAGAAAATCAAAAGGACCTGAGGGTGTTTTTCTTTATGTTTATTCATATATTATTCATAATTTAGTAGGGACAATTGAGAGCTGTCAGAAATCAGTTACGAG
>NW_008690802.1:136735-145314 GCF_000695815.1 Acanthisitta chloris | reverse complement strand
TTATATATCTTGAGAGTAAAGATAACTAGTCTTCAGGATTTGTTTGGCATTGGAGAGGGTATAGCCTTGACACCCTTTTCCCCATTCTGTGAAGGTCAGAGCTCCCCAGCAGTGACAGCCACATACCACACACAGCCCTGACTCGTTACAGGCTTTGCAGCAGGGATGCTGCCTGCTGAATCATCAGCACCACTTTGTGCTCAACATGAGCTTCCTTTGGCTTTTCTCTTCTCCAATGTTGCTGTCACTCAAACTTGTTTTGCTTGCGAAATCTGACATCATCTCAGCCTGAGGTTGTATGTGGGAAGGAAAATTACTGCATGGATTCATGTTTCCATTTTCTTCACTTTCTGTATTTGACAGCAGCAAGAGCACATGATGGAACAGGACACATAAACCTTTGCTATGTACATTACACAGATGGAAATGGCAACTGAGCTTTGGTTTTCAGACTGAAGCAAAACCTACATTGCTCATAATGGACCTTGACTCTGCAGCCTGCAGTCAATAGCTTAGTGTGGAAAACTTTGCGTGCTTCCTTTGACTTTCTATTGGCATTTTCTCTATCCCAGAGGAAAGAAACCAAAACACTTTCTATTTTCTGTATTAATAGTTTGATACCACACTTATGGGGAGCTTAAGCACTGTTTATGTTGAAAAGCATTCCAAGGCCTCAAAGACTTAAAATATGACCAGATGAGAATCAAAGGGCAGCAGGGGAAGAAGCAGCACTGAGGTAAACCCCTGTCCCCAATCTCACCCCAAACCCTTTCCCCAAATCATGTGTCAGAGTTAGGCAGATGAGTCTCATCTTGAGTCCTGGATCACAACTTTCTCTTTTGCTGGTAAAAGGGTGTCTTTCAAAGGCTTGAGCTGTTTTCTGTAGCTTGACTGATAATCATAGCAGTGGATTTTTCCCCAGCATGCTTTTTCTCTAGGACCCTAAATAGAATTGTTACTTACCCCAGTTGTGGCATCTTTTTGATAAAGATTGTTTTGCCACTCTAGGGTGAGTTACTGAGGCAGAGAAAAGCAGAGACTTTCTGTGGTGGCTTTTTTTTTTTTTTTTTGGAACATGCTTCTTTGAATGAGGTTTTAGAATTAGGTTTGAATTAGGTTTTGGAACTAATAATCTAGTGATTTTTTAGGGGGCTTCACATCTCCTACTTCTGTGACTTGTTCAACACTTTGTGTTTGGGTATTGCTGTGGGGTTTGTGCAAAACTGTGCACAAAAGTTAGTCCTTTAGCTGATAAGTACATGCAACTTTTCAGCAGTCACTTGCTGCTACTCTTGAATCCTTGCTCTAGAGAAAGCAGCACATCTGAGGAACGGGATCATTAATCTTAAATAAGTATTAACTTTTTGTCAAGATAAACCATACAGTTCTGACAGATGCTGAGCAACTGGAAACTGTGAATCCTTAGCTATCCATAGAAGACACTCAGCAACAGCAGTTTTGAGCTTGAATAATCGAATAAAATGCCTGTATTGGTTTCTAGGCCATGAAGTTGAACAAAGAAAAAGAAAGAACAGGGAAAGGATAGACAAGGAACAAAAAGAGAAATGGTGGGATGTGTGTGATTAATGCAGTTTTAACTTTGCTGTCTGTGGTAACAGTATGCATTGATGAAGTGGAGGTATTCTGTGATTTATTTTCTTCTACTTTAAAGTAGTGGAGCTCTAAAAATGACTAATGAACCTCCTTTCAAGGTTCATATCTATGACCTAATTCATATGTGCAGGAATCTTGTCTTCCTCTTAACTGCAGCACAAAGTTGAGGGCTGCTCATCTAAAGAGCATTAGAAGCCAAAGCAGAGACCCTGGACAAGATCCAGCACAAATAGCTGCATTCCAGTGAAAACAGGAATCAGATGTACAGTGCACATGATAGCCTAATTGGCAGATGCTATTTACCATGTGTTAATTGCAAGTTGTATTGTAAGTACTGCTGTTGATTAAGGCAGTAATTAGAGCAGGTCCATGGAAGATGCTGACTTGTTCAAAATAATTGTTCCAACAGACACATTTTTGTTAGGGAACTGCTCAACCTTATTCTTTAGAACAAAACCTTGTTAATGTGCATTGTTCATAACCTCAGTAGGACTAGTTTCTACAGAGAAGTTCATACCTGAGGAACTGGCCTGTTGACTGTGGAAGATAGTATGGTTTGTATGTTTGCACACTGGTTTTGTGCTACATATACTGCAAGATATATCAATGTATAGTCACCACAGGACCTCAGTGTAAATGTAGAGTCACAGAACAACTGAGGTTGCAAAGGACATAGGGAAGTTTTGTAGACTACCCACGCTGCTCAAAGTAGGGTCAGCTTGAGCAGCTTGTGTCCATTTGGATTTTGAATTCTTCAAAGGATGAAGACTCTATGACCAATCTTTGTTGAACTTCATAAGGCACCTGTTGGACCATTTCTTCACCTTTTGAGGTCTCTCTGAACCTCATCTCATGAACAAACTTCTGGTGTATCGGCCACTCCTTCCAGTTTTGTCCTGCTTGCACACTTGCTGAAGTTGGACTTTTCCACCATCTAGGTCGTTAGTGAAGATGTTACACAGTTTTGGTCCCGTTGTGGATCCTGATGACCACTAGTGACTGGCCTCCCACTGGGTTTTGTCACACTTACCTCAGCTGGGCCTGACAGTTTTTCCAGTTTTCAATCTTTTCATCTCTTTATTTCTCGTTGTGTATATTCTATGCTATGAGCCAATTGTCAAAAGCCTTCCTAAAGTTGAGATAAACAATGTGCACTGCTCTCCTGATCTCAGAATAATCTCAATTAGACTAATTGGCCCATTCTTGGCCTGTTATGTCATCTTTAAATATGAATTAGTGTAACTGCGAGTAAAAAATAGCCAATTTAAACATGATTCTTCTCAGTGTTTGTTGAAGACAATAGACTTTTTTCAAAGAATTTTTCAAAGATACAGGGTACATAAATCCTATTAAAAACTGTGAGACTTGGGTAGTTAAGTATCATTTATGCCTTCAGAACTCTACATTTTGTGTCTCCCTAGCAACATGGATGTTGGCCAAGCCAAGTACTTGTCTGTTGGAACTCATTTTGGAGCTTGAGACTATGGCAAGGGTGGGCTGCAGTCCTGAAGAACCTTTCCCAGGGCTCTGCCATTAAACCTTCTCCTTTGAGACCACTTTAGTACTTTATTTCCAAGTTTTTTCCATAAAGGGCTGGTAAGTGATAACAGAAAGGTACAGTCAAGGTAATGATATGAGTGATGTGCCTTATAGATATCAGTTGAAAATAGCATCTCTTGTTAGTAATGGTAATTAAAAACCCATTAACATGCTGATTTCTGTTAAAGTTGTGTATTCTATTCCACTGTCAACTCTTTATGACTGGAAACCTGATAAGTTTTAGTAGCTTATTTATTAATGCTAATGTTACTTCTTCCTGTGTGTTGCTTTCTGTTACACTCCCCTGCAACCAGGATGAAACTCTTCACATTGAGAGTTTTTCTGTATTTACTCTGGTGAAGTAGGTTGGATTTAATGATCTTAGAGACCTTTTCAAACTGAATGATTCTATGAATGGTGGTTACCCTGGTTTTGAACTCTTTTAGAATGTCATCTGTAGGCATAAACAGGGGTTGTTCTCTTAGTTATTAGAAGCAACTGGTATAATACATAGAGCAGCATGCCCTTAGTGGGGATGCTCTTAAATAAATGGAGCTGAGGTTATGTCTTGTAGACAAATTTCACTTTGTCAAATCAGTCTTTGGACTGTGCAAAGCATGTGACAATCTCCTTATGTTGCATTGTCTGTGTGGTGTTTTATAACTCACAGTAGAGGAAAGAGCAAGGGAAAACTGTTGCAAGAACAAGATAGAAATGGTGTTCTCATCCTTCACACCAATTAAGCATTCCTCTCCAGTACACAGTGATCCCAGGATTCTTTCTTCTGGGAGATCAGCTGCAGCCATGGTAGTTTGTATTGTTAAAACTGAGCAGTCCTTCAGCTGTATCTCACTGCTCACACTCCTGAAATGACTTCTGTTCAGGTAGCTGAACTGGGTAACCTTCACATGGGACAGGTAAAGACATCCCAAAGGAAACAGCTAATTATCTGGTTGCACTAATGACCATGGTGTGGAGATGGAAGAAAGGGCAGAGACAAAAGTCTCCCATGAATTTTGCTTTAGCCTATAGCCTCGTTCTCCAAAATGCAGTCAAAACCCCACCATTGGCACATGTTTGTGGGTACAAGAGTATTTGTCATGTGTCACCACACTTCCCTTATAGCACAGTGCTGAGGTTTCCCTTTGCATTGAAATTGGAAAGAAGCTGACTTTCTGTCTATGTTCTGCAGTCAAAATAGTCATCCAGCACCATGTCATTATAACAAGTTTTTAAGCTATAACAGCAGACATGAGGAAAAAAAGCTCATTTTTCTCTCCTTAAGAAAAAAAGGACTTTACACAGTGTAGTGAACAGTGTGTATTGCTTTGAAAGGCTGATTTATATCCATTCTCTTAAAGTGGAAGGAACTCCAAGCAGAGGAAATCACCATGTTGAAGGAGAGGCTGCTTTGATTTATGCCATCTTCAAAGTGTTCAGACTTCCAGTCACACTCTAAGCTCTCATACTGAAATAACTATGTCTACCCAGGGATTTGTAAGGGCTTAGCTGCATCTGTTCAGAATTGTACCTCTCACTGAAGCAGTGCAGCTTTCTCTTTCTAGAAGAAGCTGTTTGCTTATCAGCCAGAGGCTGCAAGATTGAACTGGTGAAATGTGTGGAGTTTTTTCCCCCTATTTCTTTGTATTTTCCTTTTCTCTTTTTCTTTTCCGCTCTAGTAATAAAGTTTACATAGGTGATGTGGCCAATTATTGCTTGGCTGTGCACATGCTACCAGAGAGGTGGTGTGCAGGAGGGAGCAAAGAAAGCTATGACTGCTATGTACAACCAAACAGGCTTTGTATTGAGGCAGGTGACAAATCAATCCACAGTGAAATCCGCACTTCTGAGAATGGACTAATTTTTTATGAGTGTTAGTCCTAGAAATGGAAGAGCTTGGTTTCCTATTGGTTGGTCTGCTCGTGAGTATTGGGCCATGAACACCTCATGGAAAAAGTGCAAATAGATCAAGAAGACTTGAGATTTCATGTCAGAGTATAGATGTGCATAAAACATACCACTTCTGAATGCACCCAGGGAATACCTTCCTCTTTAAAAGAATGAAGAAAATAGATAACTGGATACTTTTTAAGCTTAGTATCCTGATTGCAAAAACTCTTAAGACTGTGACACATAGAGGTTTTTGGTTACAGACCATTGGCTTTGTCATGGGTGCCTGAAATTCTATTAGATCTATCTTGAAGATGTATGTTGCACTGTTTGGGGGCTGATAAATCACTGTGTCTACATTAACTACATAGAGATTTTCATGTATGATCTTCACAGATGTTTGGTTAATTAACAAGCACAGGTGATCCTACCTGCAGTTCAAATAGGGCACTAAAGATAATGTTTTGTATGCTTCAAACAAGACAGTACTTAGGACTCGACTGAAGCTTCCTCTCCTTTCTGCATCCTCCTCCTCCCACTATTTTTAATGATTTAGATGTCATTTATGGATGTATAAAGAGGCCCTTCAATCTGACTGAAGTGTGTGCTTTGGTTCTGGCTCAAGCAAGGAAGTTGACAGCAATGGAATTGCTGTTTCTAGAGAAGACAGCAATTTATCTTCTTCTGCCACATTTGTCATTGCCCTCTCTCCCTTTTCAGAGCATTCCACTGAAAGAATTTGACATAAACCAGTCATGTGTTTCTAGGAAATGAATCATTTGTTTCTTTCAGAGAAAGTGGCCTCTCCCCCACCCCCCAAAGAAAACCAAATAATAATAAAAAAAGCTGTTCCACTGTTTGACACACTGGGAGGCTTAGGGTTAGGTCTTCATTCACACAATGTATCTGTGGCTCTACAAGTTATTTATTTTCCTTTTTCTGCAATCAGCCTATTGTAAAATGAGAACAGAAATTAGTCCTTTTTTTCCACAGGTTTGTTGTGAGATTGAAAACTTTGAATTGCTCTGTATTGCAGTGGAAATTGTATGCATACCATAGGAACAAAACCTTTCCTGTGGCTGAATGTGGACTACAAGTGAGTAGAGATATATTTGTGTATTCATAAGAAACCATAGAAACTTAGCTAGGGGAAGAGATAATGCATTGTTACCTGAAGCCTTCTCTGTGTGGAGTTTCAGCTGTGTTTTTCTCATGCTGGAATGTAACTCTTTAGATTTCCCACAGATATGCAGAGGGAAAAGCCCTGAATAGGATTGGAGATTTGCTACTGGAAGGATCACTAAAGCTACTGTCCCACTCTGGCAGCCTGGATGGAAAATGCAAAGTAGCCAAACATTAACAGGAATTTATTTTGTGCCTAAGTGGGCTGACATATCTGCCACTGCTGCCACCAGTACTCTGTCAACTTTGTGTAGATCAGGGAAGGACTTCACCCTATGCCACTGCTAATCCAGCATCACTTAGAAAACCTTGTAATTACTTATTTGGTTGCACCTCTCCCATTCAGATTCATCTTAGAAACAAGCTATGGTGCAAATACAAAAGTGTGAGCACACTGTTAGTTTTCACAGTCTTGCTGCCCACTGATTGAATTTGCCATTGCCTCACAGAAGGCCAATTTCTGCAGAGTGGAGCTGGCATTCCAGGCATTGCACTGCAATAGTGAGGTCTATGGGAAAAAGTCAAGGAGCACTGTCTGGAGGAATTATGTAGGCCAGTCCAAATTCCAGCTGAGGAATCCCTAGATGCTAATTATTTAGAAGGTTTTTGTTCTCTAGTGAGTAGAAGTCAAAATTAGAAAAATATCTGAGATGATGAATGGCTTGGAGGAGAACAATCGAACTGTTTTGATGAAAGCTGTTTTGTAGATTAAACTCAGAGCTACACACACTAGCCATCTAACTTCTCAAACCCTCATTCTTCTCTTTTTTGCCCCTTCTTTGGTTATCTATTTTCAATCTCCTGTTTCTGGACACACAGGTAGAATGAGCTCTGTTGCATGAAGTATTTGGTATCATAAGGCTTTTTGTGTGCTCCTCCTATCTGACAGTTAATCAACACAGATTCTTCTCCATTGGTGTGTGGGCCTCTTCTCTGGATGCAAAATCAAGCAGTGCAGATCATCTGTCTCTTTGGTGTCTGTAGAGGGGACAAACACCACTGAAGCTCCTAAAAGTATAAAAGAATAATGTGATAAAGTCTTGAATGTGACACCATGCAACTGCAACAAGTGGAGGAGCTGTACTTGGGCCTACAGTCCAATAGACCTATTAAAGCCTGTTGTTTAATTTGTACCTGCTAACCAGTTTTTGGGCTGGTCTCATTCCCTCTGTGCTGATCATTGTCCCCATCTCTTTCATCTTCTTTTATGCTTGTGTATCACTGCTTCTCTTCCTTTTTTTTTTTTTAAACATCTTCTTTCCCATCCCTTTAATTTTCCATATTACCTTTCTTCCCTGTGCTGTGTGTTCTGGGTGTGTTTTTATCTAAAGCATAGAGCAGATTGGTTTCTATAGCTACTCCTTCTGTCAGCTTCTTTCACTCATCTATAGGTGGTAATGCTATTTCTGTGCAGATGTAAGTTGGAATAGGTAGGATGGTCTAAAAGGTTTAAAAGCATTGGGGCTGTAGATACCAGGGATCCTCTCTCTGATTTACAGCAAAATAATTGGAACTAAGCTGGTGCTAACTTCATGTCATTGTCATGGTGTGGCAATTCTGATGGTATAAGGTTCTGTTATTCAAGGTAAGATAGTTGCTCTCTGAACTGGGAGAAGTGATAACTTGGCATCCATTAAATGGATGAATCCAGGCATCATGTCATGTATGAACTACTTCACTCACAGATTTTCAACAGGATCAGGAAAGGAAGATGGAAAATATTCAAAAGGTAATGTTCTTGGAACTGTATTTTTGTATATTACATAATAGGAGAAATTAGTGGAGTGGGAGACTATTGTTTAGTTTTGTGTATTTCTACAACTTAAAGATCAAGGAATTCCTGAGACTGACAGGAGGATTCCATTTTAAAACAAGAAATACATAAAATTTAAGTGTCAGTTGTCTTGAATTCCATTCAGTGAATGAATCCTGATGCCTATATGATGCTTTGCTGTTTATAAGTCTAAGGTGACCCTTAGAGAAAGGTTACTTTGGACAAAAGGCAGCAAGACACAAAATGAATAAACTTTGCACGAGTGTTGTCAACAATGAGAGCTGACAATAGACAACATCGACTAGTTTCCCATGAGAAACAAAGAAATATCAAAGGGCTGTAAATAGCATTGCATTTTCTGTTTGCTAGATTAAGATGGGACATGTGGATGGTCTTAAATGTTTTGCCCATTTTGGCACATGCTTGCATTTTCAGTGGCCTAGCTTCTTGGTCTGAGATTTAAAAGACAAAATAGTGCTATTATATGATGGGAAGAGCCTCTCAGACATTTAAAACAACAGAATCACTGAGTTATTCTTGCTGATATGACTGCTCTTCTGAATTAAAAGGCTGATTTTAT
>NW_008690802.1:131020-136717 GCF_000695815.1 Acanthisitta chloris | reverse complement strand
CTTTCCCTCTAGATAGGATCTTCTATCTTCCCTTTGTGTTTTTGACTTTTATTTTGATTTCCCTGTCCTGCTTAGTATTTCTGTCATTGTACCTAACCCCCTGCCATTATACAGGCAATGGAACAAACCTCCCAAAGCTTTTGCTTTGCTTTGTTTTTTTAAACTGAGCTGTTGCAGACTTCAACAAAAAGCAAAAATATTTGAGGAAGGATAGTAGAATTCTCTTCAGTAGTCATAATTAGGAAGTTTCTATTTTGGTAGTCATATAGTCACCCTATCTGGAAAAGAAAGTTCAACTGAGAAGCTTCTCTGACTTCTCTATGTTCATGTAACCCTTAGACTCTAGCAGCAAGTGGTCATCTGAAAGATAAAACCATCCCTCCAAACATGTTTAATTCATCTGCAATCTAGTCTTACAGGGAAATTGGTTTAAAACTAAAGGAGGCTGAAGCATTGCAGGCTTAGGGTCTGCTAGAGCCAAGCTCTACCTCTCCCTGTTTTTCTCTCTATCTCTCCCTGCTTTTCTCTCTATCTCTCCCTGCTTTTCTCTTACCTTCTAACGCTGAATCCAACTTTGTGCTGCCACAAAAGAGAGTTCATGTCCATGGAATGTTTCAGCACTGCTTTGATGCTTAATTACCCAGAAAAGTCATTCTGTTGTGTACTGTTGGTCACTAAGCTGTTGAAATATTTACATTTTGTTGGGATGAGAAATAGCATTTGAGTTCCAAAGGCTTTGTCTTTTTCTTTTTTTATAATTTGAGTAGCAGTGACTTGAACTCTCACTAGTTGCAGTAACATCTCTTGGTGAGCCAATGTCCTTGAGACAAAACAAATACATTGCTCTGCCATTGCTTTGTGGTTTTCTTTCCTCTTCCAAAAAATATGCAAAGCATAAAGAAAAATGTTTTGCAACTCATATCCTCTTTCTCCTGTGCTTACTGTTGCACAGCAAATAATATGCATTACAGTATTTAGTTAGCTAAGCTCATGTTCTGTGGTCAACCACAAATTTTCTCTGGAGTCAATGGAAGATTCAGAAACTAGAGGAGTCTGGATGTGAGTCAGCAGATACTGACCAGAGCTGGGTGAAAAATTATTCCTGTCTATAAGTTTTCACTAATTCAGATTCTTTCTGCGAATGCAATGGGATGCGTGGAAGGACCTTGGCAGGTAGAAAATCAGACAAAGACACACTTTCAATCTAATCCATTGTCAGGTGTCCTTGCAAGATCTAAATTCCACTCTGTGCAGCTGGGGTGGCTGTTTGGGCCTTTCTCTTGTGAAAATGTGGGAGTATTTACCATCCTGTACTGCACTGCTCCTGTACATGACTCTTTCTTTGTAGAGCTGCTCTGCACTGAGTAAGTAACTCATATTCCCTTTGTCAATGGACATTTTTTAAAAACTTCATCTGGAGTGATTCCAGCTATTCCAGGTAGCAAGCAAGTCCCACTCCAGAGCACCCCTTAGGCTGGTGACTTGCTGTGCATGATGGCATCTCTCTGAGATGCAGGAGGTACATGCAAGTATTTTTAGTTCACCTGACTCTTTTCTCACCTGTCATCTCAATGACTAAGCAATAGATGGATCTTTCTTTGAGTCAACCAAAACTGATACCTTTACTTGGTTGAAGATGAATATTTCTACAGAAAATACTAATCTAATTGCTCTGTTTTTGGGGAGATTTGCTTCTACATGTTTTGTCAGAACTATTGTAACTCCATCTAGATATGTATTTTGTATGAATCATGGCCTAAACCATCTTAAAATATAAATAACTAGCAATGCAGATGGGGAAAGAGAAAGAAGTTGATGATGCAAGATAAGATTTTGAAATGTGATGTGGAAGAAGTGTAAAGAAATAGAAGTAGCTCTGTGGCTAAGACCTTGGTAGTGGAAAGTGTCTCTGAGGTCAGGAATGATAAAAACACCCAAGAAATGTGCAAGATAGAGGAGTGCAAAACATAGGGGAGAGAGGCTAATGAGGTAGTCAGCCTTTAAAAATAGTTAACCTTTGAGTCCTTGGACTGTATGAAAAGCCTGAACTGAGTCTTTGGATTCTTTGGTTTTCCTCTGCTAATGACTTCACACTCCTCTTTGTGAAGTGAGGACTGCAAAGAAACTGTGTAAGACCTTCAGTGGTCTTGGACACGAGCAAATTTCATAAACTCTGGGACACATCCCTACCCAGGCAGGAATAAAAGCTGCTTTTGAAGAGAAGCAAGGCTGAACTTGGAAGGATCAAATTGGAGCTGCTGAAACCTTCCTCAAAAGGGCTGTCCAAAGAGGACCTTTATCACTGACACATGTGCAGTGCAGTCATGCACATTTGTGCAACTAGAGAGGGGATCAGCAGCAGGAGACAAAATAATTAGCAAAATTAAAATGATAATCTGACTATTTTTAATCAAGTAGGCATTCATGTGAGAGAAGGAGAATGCCTTCAAAATAGGTTGTTCTTCGTGCTGCTGCAGACTGAACTAAATTCTATGATCGCGTTCATTTCTGCAAAATCTATAAATACTTTTTTTGGGGGAAGGAAGGGGCAGAGAGGGGTGGGAGGTTAGGGAGGGAATGAGAATGAAGTAAAAAAAAAATTCCTTTTTTTTTTTTTTTTTAATGGAATGCTAACCAATCCCTTGGCAACAAAGGCTATGTTTATTTTTAATTAAAAAATAACATAGCTGGGTTGACTTCAGTTTTCCCAGCTGCTATTCTTCCATCACAACAACTCTCTGGCCTCTTTTCCCTTGCTGATTTCTTTCATCATTTGCACTTAGCTTGTATGTGTTACATGGAATTTATGTAATATTTCCTACCATTGAAAGCAAAACTAACAGTCTAAACAAGTAGCTGGGACTCAGTCATCTAGATTCTCATCTACAGTACCTGAGCATGCCCTTCCTTTTGGAAAACTAATAGGTGTGACCAGGATAACTTTTTTTTATGTGCACATTCCTTGCTGTTTATATGGGCTGCCAAGTGAGGAGAGATTTAAAACTGCATGTTGAAGTTATGAGTTGTAGTTCATTAAAATAAATGGAGTGGGTTTGGCAAAGCTCAGGTATCACTGAGCACACAGGTAGTGTCTGAAGGCTGACAAGCAGCCTTGGTGGTTTTTCTTTAGATGATTGATTGCAAACTGTCAGGTTTTGTGTTTGCACATTAGGGGAAAAGTTAGGAAATAGATATGCTTGCCATGCTTTCTCCAGCAACTTCATTTCCTCTGTCCATGGGGCAGAGCAGAGAGAGGCAAATGAGGAGAGAGAGTTGGGTGTGATGGTGGATGAGAAACTCACCATGAGCTGCAGTGTGAGCTCACAGCAAAGAAACCAACCCAATCCTGGGCTGCATCCAAAGGAGTGTGGGCAGCAGGTCAAGGGAGGTGATTCTCCCCCTCTGCTCTGCTCTCATGAGACCAACCTGGAATAGTGTGTGCAGTTTGGGGCCCTCAATGTAAGAAAGACATGGAACTGTTGGAGCAAGTCCAGAGGAGGCCACGAAGTTGATAAGAGGACTGGAGCATCTCCCCTATGAGCACAGGCTGAGGGAGTTGGGGCTGTTCAGCCTGGAGAAGAGAAGTTTGTGTGGAGATCTCATAGCACCCTATCAGTATCTAAAGGGGTTAGAGAGGAGGCAGAGAGAGACTCTTTGTTAGGAACTGCTGTGGTAGGACAAGGGATAACTGATTCAAGTTGAAGGAGGGGAAATTTAGGTTAGATATTAGGAAAAGGTTTTTTCCAGTGAGGGTGGTGAGACACTGTCCCAGGTTGCCCAGGGAGGCTGTGGCTGCCCCAACCCTGGCAGTGTTCACAGCCAGGTTGGATGAGCCTTGAGCATCCTGCTCTGGTGGGAGGTGTCCCTGCCCAGGGCAGGGGTGTGGGACTAGATGATGTGGAAGGTCCATTCCAACTCCTAAAATTCTATGAATCTATGATAAATCAGGATGATGATCCATTTTTCAGCACATGTTTACAAAGCTTTTACAGTGGAGACAATGGCATCCCTTTGTGTAACAATCAACCTGGTTTCCTGAATTGACTAAAATTTAAGTATTTGTGTAGACATTTAGAGGTCCTTGAGTTTTCAGGAGTATCTGGTACTAAGCTAATTAAGTTGAGACAGTAATGCTGTAGCCTTAAAGATAAGATTGGCATATCAGTCACCTCTACTAAACATTGCCAGCAGCAGTGGGAGCTGACAGCATCAAAGCTATAGCTATTCCCAAACAGAAATGTAGTAGCTAGAATAAAAGTAGTGGTTTAGTGGGTCACTGGAGCCAGCCCATAGAAGAAGACTTATGTTCTAACCCCCAATAATGCTACTACTGGGACAATCTCTGTGATGTGTGATTTGCAAGCTTTCTATACATAATAGAACCACTTAAAAAAAGGTATTTGCATTGGTTATTCCTGAATAAGCAGTAGCATTCTGGTGTACTGTGCTACTTTTCCTCTATGGAAGTTCAGCTCTGCTCATCTTGCCTCATTCAGGAGCCAGAAAGGCAAGGACAAATGCATATGAAAAATTATAATCTGAAGAAATAACATTATCTAAGCATTTTTAAGGCACAGAAAGGATTTCATAGAACCATAGAATCATCAAGGATGGAGGAGACCTCTAAAATCATCGAATCCAATTATTAACCTGTTATTGCTCTAACCCCTAACCCCTAAACCTTATCAACCTGTCATTGCTCTAACCCCTAAACCCTAAACCTTATTCTGCAATGCCAGATGCAGACACCTCTTAATTACCAGCACTGGAATCAGTGATGATGACTCTGCCACCTCCCTAGGCAATATTCCATTGCCTGAACATACTAACATGGAAAATATTGTTCCTAACATCTAATCTGACTCTCCTGTGACTCTGCTTATGACCATTCCCTCTAATCCTCTCCCTGCAGCCCTGGCAGGAGAGACATTCCCACCTCTCCCCCACCCCCTGTCAGGGAGTTGTAGAGAGCCATGAGGTCACCCCTGAGCCTCTTCTCCAGGCTTTGAGAGAGATTGGAGAGATTTCTGGAAAAGATTCTGTGAGGACTCTTATTTTAGCTGAACCAGTTTGCTATTCCTCTATTTTTGAGAAATGCATAAACAGGTGAAACGTAAGATGGTACATCCCAGTCTGTGCTAAGTTATGGATATCCTAATTCATCAAATGGTTGAGATCTGCTGTGATTCTACTATGAATTTTCTGTTGTTTGTTCTGGGAGTTCTGAAGAAATGATTCAAGGCTTCTCATTAATTTCTGATTTCTGCCTCATAGTATTTGCAAATGGTCCTAAATGACCATGGTGGGACTGAACACATATGTAACTTAGGGAAAGGTGCTTGCCATGCTAACCTTTCATAGGTGATAAAGTTTAGTGATATGCTGAGTGATAGGGTCAGAGATAGTAGATATCAGGAGGTAAGCAATAAGGAGTAGGAAGAAGCAGGGCAATAGGATCTGGGCCAAGATGTTAGTATTTGCAAATGGTCCTAAATGACCATGGTGGGACTGAACACATATGTAACTTAGGGAAAGGTGCTTGCCATGCTAACCTTTCATAGGTGATAAAGTTTAGTGATATGCTGAGTGATAGGGTCAGAGATAGTAGATATCAGGAGGTAAGCAATAAGGAGTAGGAAGAAGCAGGGCAATAGGATCTGGGCCAAGATGTTAGTTGTAAGTCTGGTAAGAAGGTGA
>NW_008690802.1:127052-131009 GCF_000695815.1 Acanthisitta chloris | reverse complement strand
AGGAATGAGCAGCTAAGAAGTTGGACAACTGTACAGTGGGGGAGGCACGATGGATAGGAAAGTAGGAAAAGAGTGGAGAAAAAATGGGGTAAAAAAGGTAAAAATGTGATGCAAATAAGGTGCCTGAATATTGCAGTGAAGAAATAACTGGATCTGAATGATTTTATCCTGTTTGAGAAGGTGATAGGGTTGGAATAAGTGGAAAGAATCACATTTTTTTCTTCTTTTCCCAGTTTCTGGGAGAGGGTTCAGCAAACTGGTGGGTGCTTCCTGTGTGAACTGGGATGCTGTGTCCTTTCCTTGTTTTTGCAATGGAGCAGTATCATCTTATTTGCAGTGTCTTTTCTTTTGACATGTAATGCTTTACCCCTTCTAAAAGATGGTTTAGCTGAGAGAGTGCTTTCATATTTGACAAAGGTCAAATAAAATGCAATGCTTGCTGTCAATTTAATCACTTGTCCTAAGTCTTTATAGGAGATTAGAGCAGTGAAACCTTGTTTCGAGATGTGTCACTAGGAAAATACTAGAGGATTATCTTAGTAGGAAGGTGGAATTGGAAAACGAAAAGGAGAAGTTAGTCTGAATTAAAAGCTGAAATAAATCCCAAAGAAAAGAAAGTGGTACCAAATGTTTCCTTTCACGAAGTTTGGGAACACTGATTCTTAGGGTTTCATTTTGGCTCATTATAGTAAACTTCTCCAAGGACTAACCTAGAAAACTTGAATCAAACCTTCTGCCCCAAGGGGAGGGTGTTCTCCAGGGACTTTCTGCTATCCTATCTCCACAGAAAAACCCATGTGAAGGGAAGCCACAGAAGAGGTTCACATGAACCTTCCCTGCTGAGGGAATACTTCCATTTGCACAAAGCTTTTTTCTGAACTGCTTTATTTTTATGGGAGCTGAGAGCTCCAGGATCCACAAATAGTAACTTTTAGTGCTGGCACTAATCCTGTCAATCAGAATTCTTCTCAGAAACTCATTAATTAAACTTCCTATAAAGGATACAGCTCAGAGGAGTTTCTCTGCAGTCCCTTTCTCCTGACACCCATCCCACTGGTGTGTTTGCATTCAATAACTGAAGATGGCACAGGCAAGGAGAAAATCAGAGCTTTCACAAGAGATGACCTTTTTTCGTTATTTCAGACTTTTTAGCTGCCTTACTCCGCTTGTTTTGAGCAAATTCTTTTATTTGTCATGCTGAATGATGCTAGCAGCTGTCAAAATATGCTGCAAAGAGCCAGTTTCCATTTGCTGTCTGTGGCAAAAGGCTATTTTCTGAATTGTTATGCAGTATTCTCTATGCTTGGATTATTAATAATTTCGATTAAGGCTCTAAGTTTTTCTGTAACCCTTTTCTGAAAGGGACAATGAATTTTCAAGGAATTTGGGACTTCTTTTTAGCAGTAATAGCTTCCCTCAGAAGCCTGTTCTGTAGCAGACATGCCTATAGCCACTGCCAGTGGTGTAAGGGAGCTTGCCTTCAATTTTCACATGATAAAAAACGGATATAGCAACTTTGGCTTTTGACTTTGGAATTTTTTTTTTCTTCCAGACACACAATTTCAAAGGGGAATACCCTCCTTGAGTTATCTTTTCCTTGCTGTGCATGTCACTCCTCTGTTAGGGAGACAGATTTACATGAAGACAAATAGCTGTTCTGGAACAGGCTTGGCCTGTTCTTGTCACTGATGTCCATGTGAGAATAGCAGATCCTGCATGGAGCAAGAGAAGAACACAACCCTCTGTTTATTCCTGTGGTCAGTAACTGCTGATCAAAGCAGGAGGAGACAAGGAGTCTGGTTTTCTGCTAATGTGAATGCCACTGCTGTGTGGTTAGCAAATGGTTTCTGCTTAGTAGCATGAATGTGGCCAAAGAAGGAAGCAAGTGCTGGATTTGCATGGTCGAGGATGCTGTTCCAGCCCACATCTGCCCAGATGTTTCCCATACTTTGCTTATTTGCTAGCCTCTCCTTTCAAGAATATCTGTGCAAAGATCTTGCAATCCATTTCCACTTGCTATGAGCTGTATCTAGTCCTCATTTTAGTTGTGTTTAACCTCAGGAAGCAGTTTGCTTTCTTTCCTGTTTCATGTCAAGATTAGCAGGATGAAAGCCTGTGTTTAGGGCAGTACCCCAAAGGTGTGCACTGCTGTTGAGGAGGTGTCATTGTCCTTCTGAGAGGTGGGACTGTTTTCCAAAGTATGAGGGTGCTCTGCTATGGAGGTCAGTGTAAGGAGAACTGGCATTTTAAGATGGTGGAGAAAAATACATCCTTTTCTGGAACTCTGTAGCTCAGATGAGTTGCTGTTTAAAAGGATATTAGCAGCTTGGCTGAGAGGAAGGTCTTTCTCCTTCACAGACTTCCCCCCTAATGTGTATGGCTGACATTATTTTAAAGACTAGTCACAATCGTGGGCTCTTGTTTAAATGTATAATTAAGAACATTCATTGAGCAGCTTATTACATGGGATGGGGTGTGCTCAGAATGCCCCCAAGTTCCCCTCTGGAGAGCCTGTACTTCTCTTGCACATGGCATTGGGAATGGATTGAAAGTAAGGTCTGTGAAGTTCCCAAGTAAGGTCCCAAGAAGTTGAACTGCAAGGGGTGGGTGGATGTTGGAGAAAGATTTCTTTCCTCCCTGCTCTTTGGATCTCAAATATATTTTGCAGCTGGGCTGGAAGAGGAGCTGCTGATGACATGCTCTTCCTTTTCTCTGACACTTTATCTCCAGACCCTGAATGTGTCTGAACACTCATCAGCCCTGTATATTATGCAACCAGAAAATATGATGCACTGGGAAACTATTTCCTAAAACTGACTTTCTACCTGTGAATCTGTACTTATTGATATTTTTCTGCCTCACTGAAGTCCTCTTCAGATGAGGCCAAAGAAAGATGAAGCTGTACATGTCTGAGTACTTCATACCTTTTGAAAACTATCAATGGTATATGCATGTTTGAAAGATGAAAGTATTTCCTTGTCTTTATGGCCATTCTTCAGCTGGAATGAAATGGCACTTGAACTCTGAAGCCTTTCTTTAATAATGTATTAATATATAACATAATATTAAGTTTATTGAGAAGTGGCTTCATCCATCTTGTACCTGGGTAGCTATACAAACTACTACACTTCAAACACTGGTGCCAACATTGATAACTAGGAGGTGGCTGCAGTTCTCTGGGAGGTAGAGCTCAGGTACAGCAAATTGTCCATGCTCAGCAGAGCATGTCAATGTGAGCTTAGACTGAAGCCAATGGGATTTGACTATGGTTTTTAAATTAAGCTCTAACTTAGATGCATTGCTGTATGAGAGGTGTTTTTGTTTACTTTGAATGCTGATGTTTTGTACTGATAAACTTCTTGTCAGTGGCTAGGTGAGCAGTTCATGGGAGACAACACACCTCCCCTTTTCAGGTCATCCTAGAAAACAAGTTCCTTGGGTACCTGTTTAGATGGTGATGGATGAGTTCGAGGCTTCCTCTTCCCCTCTTCTGCTGGCAACACTTGTTTGCCAAACTGCAGTGAAAAGCCTTCTTTGTGCACATAGCACCTCTGAGGAAAAGTTTTATTCATGTGCTCTCTCTATAAGGTCTTCCTAAGTAAATAAACTACATGGCAACAGTGACAACATAAAAATCAACAGGAGAAAAGGCATTCTGGAAGAAATGGGAATTCAAAGAAATGCTTCACCTAGACTGCTTTGGAAAAAAGGTGGTTACCTGTTCTCATTTTCATGACTTGAGGGGGAAAAAACATTGCGTGAGAGCCAATACTGAAATTTATGTATAAAAATTCCTAGCTGTAACTGGAATGAGATTCAAGCTGAACAGCCACTCTATGGTTGTCACACACTGTGACTCTGTGATTGTGGGATTTAGGATGGATGACATCAATAACCACTGAACCAGACTCTTCTCACTGGTGCCCAGTGAAAGGATATGAAGAAAAGGAGAGAAAT
>NW_008690802.1:103971-127006 GCF_000695815.1 Acanthisitta chloris | reverse complement strand
AAAGCTTTATTACTGTAAGTGATCAACACTGGACAAGATTTCCCAAGGAGGCCATGGAGTCTCCATCCTTGGAGACAATCAAACCCCAATGGGACATTATCCTGGACAGTCTGCTTTGAGTAGGGAATTGGACTAGATGATCTCCAGAAGTGTCATCTAACCTGAACTTTTCTGTGCTTCTGTGACATATTTGCTATTTTTAAAGATTCCAGGGGAATACTTTTATCTAATAGATTGCTAACTTGCAACCTATGTAGGTAGAGTGGGTTACCTCTGTTGCCCAAAAGAACTCTCAAGTGTGCTCTCCAACTATTCTTCATCATGCTCCACTCTCTCTTACTGATGCCATTTCACTTTCCTAAATTATTAAATATGTATTTGGCACTGTAAGCTTGGTGTGCTACTTTCAAAACAGCTTTTAGCCACCCTGTTGTCAGGTAATTTGGGATTGCTCCATTATGTGTGATGCAATGATGATTATTTCTATGTGCATACCACAGATAACTGTGCACCAGGTGAGTGAGCCTTCAGCTGGAAATGACATAGCTGAGTCCTAGTGTCAGTCTGAAGGTTTGATTACTTGTCCAAAGCGAAATGTTTCTTCACACAGTACATCATTAGGTTGTGGGACACTCTGTTATGGGATTTTGTTGAGTGTTGGCAGCTACTGGAAATAATAATGGAAAAAAGCTGCCATGGAGATCAGTAAATATATAGATTCCAGAATTGACTCAGGCATGCTGGAAGTCACAAGCTGTTGTAGAGCATTTGTGGGAAGCATCATTACATATTTTCCCTGTTCTTATGTCTCTTACATACTGGAGACAGGATATGGAGCTGGTTGGACTTCCAGCCTAGTGTGTTACAGTTCCCCTTATACTGAGCACCAGTTCTGGCAGGAAAGGACAGGGCAGAAGTGCTAGAGTGTCCTTTGGGAGATGTAAGCTAAACTCCTTGGAAGAAGATATGAGATCTGAACTCTGTCACAGCCCTAGCTGTTGAGTTACTGGATAAAATGGAATACCTGCAACACATAATTTTGGTAGCTGGGCTCCATAGCTTTATTTCCATTCAATTATACTAAGTATAATGGAAACAGGGCAGAGAGGAGTGAAGTCATGCTTTTCTTTGTGTGTGCATGCATATACTTTAAATTAAAAAAAAACCCCAACATGCACATTTAAATGTCATGGGTCAACTTCTTCATGACCTTGGATGTGATTTCACTTCCCTAGTTTCCATAATCAAGAGAGTAACAACTGCTGAATTTCTTAAGCGACAAAGTACTTCTGATAATGCATTTTAAGAACTTCTGATGAAAACATTTCTGTTACTAAAATTGTGTTTAATGACTTAGGTTAGCTGGGAGTCTCCTTCCCATCTTAGCTGGAAGTTGAGTCCCACATTGTGCTTGAATGTGCAGCACTGAGTTGTGCCAAGGTCTGCGATGCTGCTAATGCCATTGTGTGAATGAGAGCAGAACAGCAACTCAAAGTTTATGGTCAGAGGAACTTGAAGGACTGAGGAATCAGAAAAATTGTGTCAATTTTGCTACTGAAGATTACAGCCCAAAATGTGTCCAAATCCTAGTGATGTTTCTTGGATTAAAGGTTTTAGATTTATGGAGTCTGTTTTTTGACCTGGACCGGAATTTATTCATGCTTAAGTTGTAGGGAAGTTTCCTGTTTGTTAAATTGCTCATAGCCTTTCATAGTCAGCTCACAATGGCATTGTGGAGTGATAGAAGTTCTTTTGGATAGCAAATACCAAGAGCATATTTCAGTCATTTTATTGCTATGACAAATTATGCTGAACTTGATTCAGAAAAAAATGTTGGTTTAGGACAGAACAAATACAAGGAGAAGAGCAGAAAAGGTCTTCATGACTGTGAGAAAGCATATGAAGATATTTTGGGGGCTGTCTCCATTTAAAAGTCCTGAAGAGATTGAAAGAGAGCAAGTGGTCTAAAGCAGAAAAGGACTTTTGGACCCAGGATCCCCCAAATGCATGATATATCATGAAGTTATGCCTGTTGAGAGTTAAGTGGGGTACACTATAATATAGAAATGGGCAAAGTTGGGATTAATTCAGTGACCTGGAAGGGCCTTGCTATTCTTGAGTTGGAGCTCTGTGGACTGGTAGAGTCCAGTCTGATCTTGGTGTAAGCAGGTGTAACCAGTGAGAGGAAGAAGATTTAAATCTCTTGGTTGCTCTTTTCAGGCCTTGATGATTAGGGATGTCCACTTACACTGTTCTTTTCTCTTATGGGATATATACATAGTAATGCTAAGCATCAAACTGGGATTGGGATCTCTTGAATCGAATACCGAAACTTCTCATGGAATGAATCAGAATCTTGGTTTTGGCCACCCCAGTGTTTTCAATAATATAAATCAGTGACAGGTGTCTAAAAACCTTGAGACCAGACTGTAAAATTGTTTTTGAAATTGCAGAACAGTAATTCACATTGAGTCCTTAAAAGTCTGTGAGTTTCCAGTGAATAACCAGAAATTAATGCAAGTAATGGCCCTGCACTATTATCTTAAAATAACTGAAAATAGGTTTCAGTGATTTTTAAATAATCCATTTCCTCTGCTGGCAGCAGGATGTTCTCTATGCAGGCCCTTGGATCTAAAGAGAATGAACCATGAGAGGCTCTCTGAAGAAAGCTTGCAGTTTTTATTTCTGCTCTGGTGTGTCTGTGTACTACCAAAGTGGTAGCTGAATGCAGAATGTGTCTTCAGGGAAAAAAAACCCAACTCCATTTCAATGAAGCTTGTTCTTACTGAATTTCCTGGTATCCATTATGAGTTTCTACTAGATCACCCACAAATGGTTGTGCTGTCTTTGTATAGGGGTGGCAGCTCCTTTATTCTGAATTGACATTTTTAGAGCTGTTGTCATGCCAGGGCAGAGCAAGTGTCCCCCTAGGTTAGTGTCCTACCTCTGACTGAGGCACTGAGACAGTCATGCACAGTAAAGTGAAAGCAGTTGAGTGTCAAATGGTTCTGTTTTTTTATGTGCTCTCCCAGAGACTGGCAATCCTTACTTTGAGACTTTCTAAGCTAAAAGTCACATCCAGACTATCACATCTCATAGATGATGAAACTGTCCTCCATGATATTTTTTATTCCTTCTTGAATCACAGTTCTTGTACAACAACCACCAAATTTACTGCTTAAAAAGCACTCAGGACCTTTCTCATATCCTGCCTCAATCATCTCTCTTTTTTAAATGCAAGAGTCATAATCTAGTCAGCCTCCTAGATGAGAGCTGTGCCATAGCTGAGAACTGTGCCATAGCTCTAATCATTATTGGTGTCCTTTCCTGGCAAAGGTGTGTCTTCTTGAAAAGGACAACCAAAGCTTCATGCAAAACTGAAAGCATAGACATACCATACATTTCTATCTGTGACCTAGATCTGGAACCTATATTTTTCCCTAACTAAGTGCCATGTCGAGTTGTTTCAAGGATGGTGACTCCACAGCTTCCCTGGGCAGCCCATTCCAGTGCTTGGCAGCATTGGAACCCTGTCAATGAGATAGCAAATATTTTCAGAGAGCTCTTCCTCAGTGTCCAAGATGTCTTTACTGAGTGTTATTGGCTCATTTAGAGTTGATCATTATTTGTACATAGATAAAAGGTTTTTTTCCTCCTGTACCTTTACTTATGAACACTGAATTCAGTTTGCCTTAAGAGATTCATTACTATGAACTCTTTCTCCAGTTCTTAGTACTGAATTTAGCTTTTAATATAATGAGTAGTTTTGTATCATCTACAGACTTTGTCATCTTACTTTTCAGCTGGCTTTGCAGAGTACTCTTATGAACATGTTTTATATTGTGAGTCTCTGTGTATCCTTAGGGTGCTATGGTAGAAATCTTACTCCTGTGGAAACTCACTGCTGGTCAGACACTTTGTTTCATCTCATATTAATCCTAAGAGCATGTGTCAGCTTCACATCTTAAAGATGTTTCAGTGAGTGCCTTTGTTGAGAGGTTTTGGAAAGTCTGTCTTGTCAAATTCTGAATCTATAGGGCTGATGACAGTGGGGTTGTGGGTCTCCTTTTTGAAATTGCAGAACAGTAATTTACATTGAGTCCTCAAAAGTCTGTGAGTTTCCAGTGAATAACCAGAAATTAATGCAAGTAATGGCCCTGCACTATTATCTTAAAATGTTTCAATTTTATTCCATACTTAAAAATCCTTTCTAGGAGTGTTGTTAAAGAAGGCTTCACCAAAGAAGAATGAAGAGCACACAATAATTATGCCTTTGCTAAACAGAGTTCTTTATTTTTTATTTCTGTACAGAGATCACCTCATTTTTCTGGAGTCATCGTTTTGATTCATCAAGCAGCTGGTTTATTATTGAAAAGCTGAGAATATTTCCTGATTGCCTTCCTGTGAGTATGATCAAAGTACTTACCTCAGACTTCCTTTGCCATGGGATTCAGAAGGTGATGGGGTTGGGGTGTTTTTGTATTGAAGCTTTTCTCTGTGTGCTTATTTGTGTCTTTGAGGGCTGATTCAAATGCCCCTGAAAACCCATGGCCAGCCCTGCAGTCAGACCCTTGACTCCTGTTCCTCTGGGACCACTGCCATCAGAGATTACTTTGTTCAGAACTGACAGCAGATTTAAAGGATTTTATCTTCGAATCAAAATCTTTGACTTTTACAGTCATCATTTTGTGGGTGTATGACCATTCTTTTAGGAGCTCCATTCATTTCTGCACTGGATTTCAGCAAGTTTTTTTGCTTGCAATGGAAGTCTTAAGTCATATTTACTTGTGTTATGGTCATGTGCTGGTGTGTTACTGTCCTCCTATGTCCTGCTTTTTAAAGCAAGCAAGCTCTGAGAAGCATATTTACTTGTGTTATGGTCATGTGCCGGTGTGTTACTGTCCTCTTATGTCCTGCTTTTTAGAGCAAGCAAGCTCTGAGAACTATGTGAGAGTCCAAGCAACTGTGTTTTCTGACTCTTTACAAAATGTAAGACTTTGACATTCTGTACAAACACTGTTCTTTCGCTGCCAGAACAAGTGAGGGCTCACAAACCATTTAAAGGAAGTGTTTATAATGTGTGTAAACTTTAGCCCCTCAATATACGGAAATTCCTGGGTGGATCCAAACTGAGAACTGGCTCTAAGTTCCAGCAGTGCCTGTGACAGCAGATTGATGGAGGTCACAAATATTGCACCACGGTCAAGGCAGCTCCCTTAGACACCATCATCTTCAGTTAATTCAGGGTACAGCCAGCTGCTTATTATCACTGCTGAGTGACCATGTGCTCTGTGTGCCTGGACCTTCTGTGTTCCTCTGCTCAACTGCCCCTCTTTTTGGCAAGAACAGTGTGGAGAAGGAGAAACACACAGCAGCAGGCTGAACACTGGTTGCATTGCTTTCCCTTCCCAATAGGAATGCAGGGGCTGGACCCATTTCAGCTGGTTTTGTCATCATCCTTGGGGAAGTGAGTTTAACTTTGTCTACACTTCTGGGAAGGTTTGTGCAAGTGCTGAATGGGCTGATAATTGTTGCAGGCTGTTCTCTGCCCTGGTTGCCATTTTGGAGTTCTGCATTACTTTGGAGCCTTTGTGGGGGGAGTATTTAAAACTGAAGCCAGATGTAATCTGGTATTTCCAGTTGTAGGAAATGCTGATATTTCAAAATGAAGATTTCTTTTTCATTCAGAACCAGCAAAAATGTTCTAAAATGTCCCATGAAACACTTCCAGTGAGGTGACTGAATTTGTTCCCATATACTTCTATGGGTAGTGCATTTATGAGATATTTAAATTCTTTAAAATTCTCAGTGTGGTCAGTGAAGACCATACTGTCCAAAAGCAAATGGGATGAGAAAAGTAAGTCTTCTTCTCCTGTGCTTAGGAGGGAATATTCAAAGAGAACAGTGACTGCCCTCCAGAGTTTTTCTGATACCTCAACAGCTGGAGCTGTATTTGTAGACACCTCTGAGCCTGCTGGTTGTGGTGTTGAAAGAAGGCACTTGGGTCCCTCAAAACTGAGGTTGTGCTTCAGTGCATTTCTCAGCTGGTGCTGCTGATATTTTGATGCATAAATTGCACCTGAACATCTGTCCTCCAGGGCCTCATTCATCTATTCCAAGTGTAGGATGCAGAGTGAGTGTCACCTGTCTCGTGCTGAAGTCCCCATGGTGCTTGCACAGCACTTATTACAGTGATGAAAGAATTCTGTCACAAAGAAGGAAAGGCAAAATCTGATCATACTTTCCATACTTAACCTCCACTTTCAGATTGTAAAGCTGGCTAAATAGGAGGATGGTCTTTAGGGGACATAAATAAAAATACCCTGGAAAAGGCCATTAGCTACCTTTAGAAAATCATTAAAGCAAATGATGTGGACCAATCCAGTCATTGGGGAAGGAAGGAAACAAGCATTTTCTCTGTAAAGTACTGGAAATGAGGCACATGTCTTTCATCTGAGCATAAAATGCAGTAATATAGTTTAGTATTATGCCAGTCCTGTAACTCTTCTATTCTTGCATACAGTTTCATCTGACTTTGGAAGACAATCTGACAGATGCTTACATGAATTACTTCTAACAATAAGTGCTATCCTAAAAGGTTAAGGTCAAAGTCACTGGCTAGTGATGATGGTTTTTTATTTTCCCTTGGAAATATTAATTTTGTTAGAAGTCAAGATGTTTGCCATTAGGAAACATTGTGTAAGAATGGGTTTGGTCAGCTTTTCTCCTAAATATTCAAGCCTGAAAGTATTTCTGTAGTCTCTGAAGAAATTTTATATGGCTTTATTGTGATGAGTGAAACTGAGATGAGCATAGGGTCTGTTCTCTCATCTGTCCTCTCTGCTGCTTGGAAAAGGAGGTGCAACACTCAACCTTGTATAAGTTTCCCTGTAGCTTCTGGGACGTCGGGTGACATCGATGTACAGCTGGGGCACTTTTTTGGGAAGAGGTCTTTTGTGAGAGATGAGAACCTGATGGGTTTTGTGTTGTGTTGCATTGCTGAAGAGGTGTAACAGACAACTGTTTGGAGTTGTCTTTAGTTTAATAGCAGGGGATCAAGCTTGGGAAGGAGTAGTGTCCTATTTGATGCAGTGCATAGTCCCATGACAACGTGATGTCTGCCTATGGTGGCTGAGCCTAGCTGATGGGCATCATCTGGGAGACAAGTCTTGTTAGTTCAAAGAAATTTGGAACTAACAGGCTGCTAAAACAAAGCCAGAGCATCATTTAGATATGGAAAGTTATACTTTGTTAAAGAGTGAACCCAAACAAGTAAACCTGCTGCGACTCATCCAAACTTTTGGATGAAAACCATGTTTTATTTTCCAGAAATTACACCACCTAGGAATTAGAAACCCAACACACTGAGTAGCTGAAGAGAAGTCTGCTTCTAATAAACCATACTTCATCAGACAGAGGTTTAAGAACATAGGGAAAAAAAGTGTAAAAAAATCTGAACAAGCAGAAGGATCATATGTAGGGGCAAAGTCACTGCTGTGCTCGGAGTGAAGGAAGTGGAGTTGATTATCTGCATCTTCCCAGTAGGTAGGGAGCAGATCTAGCTCACTGGAGAGGATGTGGCAGGAACATGCTGCTCTTTGGCTCTGTTCACTGGCAAGAAGCTCATCAGAGAGCAGTGCCAAGCACAGCTCAGGCACAGCAGAAGCTGTAGCTTTCTGTCCTCTGCACAATATTACCCTTCCCAGGCAGGAAGTGTGTGTGCTGAGGGAAAGCTAGGCTAGGAGCTGGGATTATTCAGTCTTCATTGACAACTGCTCTTTCTCAGCTCCATCACAACAAGCTCTTCTGTCACTTTAAAACTGCATTGCTGATACTGCAGCTTTGAATTTCCCAGGCATGTTGTTCTCTTGGTATGCATAACTTTACAGAGCAGACTGATCTCTTTTGGAGAAATGGGGCCAATTATTCCCAACCCTGATAATTATATGTCCAGCATAAAAAAAGAAGATGATTTTCCTTGCCTACATTTTGATGATGGTTCCAGATCATGGGATGAAAGAGCCTTGGTCAAATCCTTCTAGATAATCTGGAAGTGAGAAGTAGCTGAAAACTCAAAATAATATCTTGTCTCCAGCTAATGTTGTAGGCTCAGGTACTGGAAGTCTCAGAAGCTTGTTAGATGTGTATCTGAACTGAGCTTGAACTCCCAGTCTCTGGAAGTTTCCCCATGCCTTTTTTTTTCCAAGAAGAGCCTGATTTTTGCAGCTCTTTCTCATGTGAATGCTGTGGGTTTGGAGCTGTTAAGTTTTTGGCCTGACTCTCACTTTCACTACAGTCCCTTTACACAGTTCAGGCATTCTGCTTCAGGGATCTAAAACTGAAAGTAGATGACATTAAATAGCTTAAATGAGAAACAGGTCCCTTAAAAAAAAAAAAAAGAAGTGAAATTGTTCTTCCCTAAATTGTTGAGTGCTGACCTTGAAAAAGCCCTTAGAGTCTCTGCAGGCAGACTGAATTTGTTTCAGGAGAACAGATACCCCAAACTGCAAGAGATTACCTGAGGCAAGTTTGGGTGTTTTTTTTTCTTTTCTTTTTAAGAAAAATTCTTTTCCATTGCACTTGGTACCCACATGTCTGTCTTAAAACACTCTCTATTTGTCACAGAACTTTGGAACTGCTGGTGTCATTTCCTCACCCTTCTTTAGGGTTTTTTTAAATTTGCTAGTTTTCAACATTGATATTTAACATTTATTTTGATTATGCGACATGTATTAAAGATTCCACTTGTATTTTGAATATTGAGAGGGTTTTTTCTTTATGTGGGAGGTAATGTTTAAATATGTTTTGAGAAGGGGGAGGCAAGAAAAGCTGTCATCCATCAACTGGTATTAAGTCCAACTTTGAAAGTCTGATACAAACCGAATCTGACTGTTAGTGCAGACATGATACAAATTAGCTGTGACTTTATGATACCAGCTGTTTCTCTGACAGGGTAAAAGGGCACATAACTAGAATAGCATCTTTTGTTGAAAGCAGTGTTTCCCTTTGTTAAATGTGGGAGCCTCAGGCAAAAAATCTTAGCCCGTAGTTATGTGACATGTGCAGTCTGCAACATGTTCTTGGAGCTTGGGGGGCTTTTTACTGATGTTTTTCAAAGACAGGGTTATCATAAGTGTTCTGTTTTTGCTAGTTTTATCACCGAAAGACCAATCTCTGTCATGTTTTTGCCTTGTGTTAGACGTGGGGATAATCTAAGTGCTATTTTCCTTACAAGTACAAAGAAAATACTGAACAGCAAAACCTGAGAAAAGTCTATAAATCTCAATATAAAATTTAATGACTTATTTCTATTAATTGAGTCTCTTAATTCATTTTTTTAGGGCTTTTTATTCCATAAAAAGTCTACGTAGTCTAAGAAATTGACAATCAGCATTAACTGAGGACAGTTTATTGATGCAGCAGATTAGCCCTGATGCAGATGCAGGGACAGCAGAGCCAACTCTCTGCAGTCACATCTTGGGTCTTGACCCAATTTTGGTGCTAGGTGACTGCACATAGCAGCATCCCTACCCCATCCAGCACCTGAGTGAGGAGGGTGCCAGGAGGGGATGGAAAAGCAGAGGTGATGCACCTAAGGAGCTTTGTGTGGAAGCAGCTTGGGGTTCCCTTGTTACCAGAGCTCACAAGTCCTACTCATAAACCAAATTGGCTCTGAGCAAAGCCATTTGGGTGACTTTATGTCACTGGCCATCTGCACCCCCACTGTGTATGTCTGACCTTAACATATCCCTTGGCTACCTCAGGTAACATAAAGTTGGCTGTAGCGTATAACTAAACTGAAACAATGTGGGGTTTTAAGCAATCAAATTACTCTTCTGCCATGTGACTAAGGTTTCAAAATTTATTGCTGCAGGTAACAGACATACTCCATTTGAATCAGTCAGGAAAGGGACAGCATTAAGAATGGAGTTATGTTTTTAGTATACTGATGTTGAACTAGGAGTACTATGGGGCACAACACTGAAGTTGGAACTACTAAGAGAAGCAAAATTTAGGCTATTTTATAAGCTTTCTTAGACTGATGGTTAAGGTGAAAAAGAAAGCATATCAAAAGAGGTTTTTTTGGTTTTTTTTTTAAGGGGCCATGCAACTTTAGGACTAGGAGCAGTGTGAAGGGCATTGCTCCTTCCAAAAGTGTAAGTGGTACTCCACAAGGGAAGGATGTCACTGCTAAGGTGAAAGTGGGAAACTTCCCTGCAAAGCAAACCTTTCATTTCAGACAGGTGGAAGTTGGAACTACTTGATATTCTGGCCATGGCAGAGATATCACATGAGTCCTGCACATCTTTCTACCTGGAGCAGAGAAGCCTCTATATAGTAGAGAAGCCATTGTGTGAGATGGTAGAACAAACCAAACCATCTCCTATTGGAGAGGCAGAAAATAAAAGCTATGTGGACATAGAACTGTAGCAGGCATATGAGGGAAAAAACAGACTTGTGCATTAAAAAATGGTAACATAGAGATTTCTTGGAGTAAATTTTAAAAAGAAATACATTTCAAAAGGAAAGTTTAGGATATAATAGCTGTTGTGTTTTCATGCATTGCTGGTGATGATATGATGCACAAAATAGAAAATTCCAAGCCCTAATATACAGGACTTGGCCATTTCTGTTGCAAACATGCAATTTTACTGTCTAGCACCTGTTTCTGAAATTATGTGAAGCATTGATTCAAAATGTTTTACCAGGATAGTCTGAGTCACTGGAGAACATGTTTTCATGAATGTGTAGAGTGATATGTCAACAAACAAAGGTCCTTGCCTGATGTTTGATGCAAAAATCCCTTTGGCCAACTTTCTCCTTATGGTTATATCCCTGCAAACCTGGAGTATCACCAAAGAGAGCTTAATGCATCCCTTCCATGCATGCAAACAGAATGAACATGGGAGCACACAACTGGCTAGAGATGCAATCAATGTGCAGTAACGATCAAGAGGAAAAATGCTGTGGAAAATGTAAACTGGTAGCACTGTAGCAAACAAATTGTGTGCTGTCAAATGTATGAAGGCTGCAGAAACTATCATCACAGCTGAATTTTTCAGCCATGATGTCAGAACCATCATAACCTCTTGCAATACCATAATCAGAACATCTCCTAAGAGCCTCAGTAAGTGAAGGGATGCTAGCCCTTAAATCCCAGAATTTCAATTAAGCTTTTTATTCTCTCATAGTATATTCCTTGTAATGAAAAAGAACTTTTATCCTCCTACAACACCAAGTTGTATTGTTCTGAACTTCAGTCAAGTTGCCATGTATTCCTCTCCGAGATGTTTGCATGCAGTGGTGAAATTATATTGGCTCCTTTGGGTATTTGGGAGAAGACAGATAATAATTTGTACTCAGGTGTGTCATCTCATTCTCTGGGGCCAGAGGAATTTGTGCAGTGACTGAGTTACAGTCAAATCCTTGGGTACCATTTCAACAACCCAAGGAGGTCTGGGACTGCAGGCAAACTCTCTTCATCTACATGGCAAGTAGGTTATTCATAATGTTGAGTTGCTCTGGGATTTATGGTGTATAAGGAAAATCCCTATAAGTGCCCACTGTTCTGCAGATGCTAATCATGCAAAACGACTCAGTGTGTTTCATCTGGTTACTCCTCTTGCTGGCATTGTGCTACCCTCATGTTCCTTTGTGTCTCAACTTGATTAACTTGTAAGAGTCACCAACTGTTTATTTGTTGTGGTTATTTAGTACCACACTCTGACTTGTCTCTTTGGAACATTCTGCAGACAAAAACTCTATTCTGTATGAGAAAAATGGCCAAACTTTGACCTTGAAAGTGAATAAACATTAAGGTCTTGTATCTGCCAATCAGTGACACGCTGAACATTAGGTTAGTTCTTACATAGTTGTGTTGATGATACAGGTTCTTTTCTTTTTCCCTCGTTTTCTTTCTCTCTTTTCAATTTATTTTAATCTTTTACTTTTTTCCAGCCCACAGCAAAGATCTATAAGCAATCCTCTTGTTCAAAGTATGGAAGTCAACTTCAAACCCAATCAAATCTAACCTTGTTCAGTTTTAAAACCTTGCTTGAGGGAGCCAGAATCCCTTTCCTTAAATGATTTAATTTTCAAGCAGTATGAATCACACAGCAACTGCACAAGCTCTGGCTAGAATATATTGTACATATGTTTGTTCTTTAGGCAGTAAGAAGAGAATACAGAACTGGAGGTCATTTGAGTTACAACTGCTTTGGGGGATTTTTTTTTTTAAAACATTCCTTCTAACAAATGCAGTTTAAATGGGTTTGTTTATATGGCGTGGAATTGGAAAGGCCCAAACTAACCAGGCTTTACACAATGTGGCCTTCTTCCAAATTAATCTAAAATATTTTAATCCCTCTGGAGTTTCTTTATCCTCTGCATCTGTGCTATAGTGGAGACACATTTTTAGCATTTCTTTGAGGAAAATTACCTTTCTTTTCCTCCAACTGTACTCAGCAAGGTCAATGGAGCACAGTTATATGCTATTTAAACATCTGAGATTCATCATATATCTGCACAACAGAAAGAATCATCATAAAAAGTCTAATGAATCCCGACTGCTAGCCAAGTAAGGGAGTCCCCTTACGGATACTAGGGATTAGAAACAAAGGATACATGCAAAACACAGGTTTTTGCACTTCAGCTTCTACAATTAAGAACTGAATTACCCCTTAAGAAGAGAGCAGGGAATGTTTGTGACCCGCAGAACAATTCTGGTAAATCACACTCTGTTTATGCCAAATTCTCAAGTCATTGCATGAGCCAAGATGGTCACTGGGTCTGCCTGGGAGCAAGAGGTCTCCTCACCCTGTGGGACCAGGCCAGGCATGAGTGGGAGCCTGGAGAGGCTTCTCACTCCTGGGAAAGGAGATGCTTTGAGTCATGATCAAGTTCCAAAGTTGGCTATCTCAGCCTCTGGCTTTGTGCCTAGACTTGCTTTTAAGGCCTTTGTGCTTTCTAGTTCAGTAGCAAGTCTATGGGACTGAACTAATTTTACTTATTTTCCAGGCATTTCAAAAGCCACTTCTATTCCTTCAGTTGCCTGTAGTTCCAGTCAGTCTGAAATAGCCACAGGGAGCAGATACAACTCAGAGCTTTCTGGAGGTTTTAGCTGGGAAACTGTTATAGGGACATTTTATCTGAAATACTTCTATATAGCTTTTTTTTTTCTAGATGACATCAGGGCTGCTTTAATACCAGCATTTATTCTAGACTCATCCTTTGAATACTGCTAGATCATGGAGTTCAGATGCCTCCAAGGAAGTTCAGATGCTTATTTGAACCTCTGAAGGAAAATGAAATGCTGGAAATCTCTGTTCTGTGAAGGCATGGGGCTTTACCACAGTTGGTTTTTCATTCTCATCACTGAAGTCCTGCAGGGACTGTAGAGAAACAAGTTTCTCTGCCAATCTCCTCCAGGCTGGTGCTGGTCCTGTCCTTAATCCTTGTGTGCTGTGCCTTTCCCAGCTGTAATGTGCAGGGAACAGTGCTGGTCTCCTGCAGAAGGGGCTGCAGGGTATGGTTTGGGGGTGGCATGCCAGAATAATGATGATCTGAGTCAAATCATCCACTAAGATCTATCACCCCAGACTGTCCCTGCATTTGAATGAAGAATTCTACCTACCTCAAACACACTTTCTTCATCTTTTCATGTAGTCAGAAGTATTTTGGGACCATTGCAAGCCATACAGTAATGGAATAAATTCCAAGGGCAGCAGGAGACCACATTGGAGGAAAAACTCATTAAGTGCCAAGGGCATTTCTTTTACTTTTCTTACCAGTACTGGAAAATATCCCCTAAATAATACATCTGGATGTAGAGGAGAAGAGAGGGGAAAGATGAAAAACAATCTTTAAATTCAGTAGGAGCCTAGTTTAGTGGATTGGTTAATCTGCCAGCTGGCACAGCATTGACTTCTTGCTACACATACTTTAAGGAGACCTATGAAGTTCTTGGAAGCAAGTTTATATTAAGTTGTAGAAGCTTAAATATAAATAAATTGGCAAGACAGCTTTTTGGTACTTGAGAGAAATCAAGAAACTGCTTAGTCATCTCCAAATATATTTTGGTCTCCCTTTTAATGTAAACACTAAAATAATGTGGTCTTAAAGCACACAAGTAGCAAAAATAGTAAAAATTCAGATCTATTCCCAATATGTGTCCTCTCTGAAATATGTGCACATCCTTCAGACTTTGCAGTCACATGTATTCCCTGTACAACACTGTGCTTTGGGCAGAGTCTTCATAATGTTATTTGTGACATCATTTCATTGCTCATAAATATCATGAGTTTGTGTCTTCTCCAGCCCTCCTTGGCCAAGAAAACAGGTGCCATCTTTATGTGGATTTTTATTTGGGGTGTCTCACCAGTGGTATCACTTCATAGGTGCTCTAGGGTATATTTCATTTATATTTTATATGGCTGTAAGTGTTGATGCTTTTGTTGTTTAACTGGCTTTGTGTGAAGGTAGATGGGTGTAACTGGGTGAGAACTGGATGTGCACTATCAGGTGTATTGCTAACATTTATACTTTCTGTTCCTGAAAAGTTTGGCTACTTCACAAACATGTCTTCTGTTTTCAATTACTTTCAACATTGAAAAAACAAGGAAGAAAATATTTAACTACAGACCAACCTGTCTTTTATGTTTAGGGTATCGTTTAATAGTATCTGAAGTGACACTTGTCAGTATTTACAAGTTGTAAATGTTTTATTTGGTCCAGGTAAGAACTGAAAAATCTGACTAGTTTACTCATGTTTATTTATGATTTTCAGATCTGGCTTTTCTATTCTTTGTTCATCTTAAGGGTGCAAGCTGTTTTCAGTTGGGTTTTTTTTTTCTTTTACCTGGGGTATGGATTGTAAAAATCCTCCAAGTTTGCAAGCATTATCATCTGTGATTTTAGTTTGGCCCTTCTTTGTACCTATTTTCCAGAATCTATTTCTTCTTTCAGACTTCTTTTCCCATTCTTGCCTCTGTTCCCATGCCTTCCTAATGCTTTTCCCCATACATTTATTAGGATATCCTTTCAGAGACTGTCTTTCTAGTTGTACTCCATTCCTGTAGAACCATCAGATCTGGGAAGTTCTAAAGCATCCACCATCAGGAGGCCAAACATTCCAGGCATAAATGCAATTATTTTTGCTTTTTTCATTTTGTTGAAGGCATACAAAACATTTATGTATGTTTGTGTTCTCTCAGTATTAAATAGACAGGATACTGTCAGGTCTCACCTGTCTTGTTTTTTTGTTGATTTGAAGGTTGAGTTCAACAATTGTTTTTTCCAGCTAGGCCATAACTAAAGATGGTGACTGGGGTTTGAAAAACAGTTTGCTTAGTAAACATAGGCTGCTTTACTATTTGAGTGCATTTGCAAACAGATTGGAAGTTGCTCTCCCTTCCCTTTTCACATATGTATTTCTGGTTTTGGCCAACCCTTTGTACACACACAACTGTGTTCTGGGGGTTCACTGTGAAAAAGGTGCTTCATATGTCTTTGATGCCCAGAATTTAGGCTCTGACCTGTCATGTGTGCCTTGTGTCTCAGTCTGAACTGGGTGGAACTTACATGGCAGCAAAGGAGGCTTAAGGAGACCCAATAGGTCCTTATGGAAGAGGACCTAGGGAATGGTAGTAGATAACAGTAGACACAGAAATGATTTTTTTTAATTCCCTTATTCTCTGATGGAAAACTAAGCTGCTTTTTTTTTTTCCCTGGACCACCCCAATATTGTGTGGGGCACTGTTCCTAGAAAAATTAAACAGCTTTAAAATTTATTGGCTTGGTAGAGTGCTCAAGTGTAACTTGCTTTTGTCACATGAATATAAAGCATTTATGTATGTCTGTGTCCTCTCAGTATTAAATAGAGAGGATACTGTCAGGTCTCACCTGTCTTGTTTAATTGATTCTGAGTCAGGCTCTGTTGAAAGTTTTGGTGCTGCTCCTCCCCAGCACAGTGAAGCAATGCACAGTCACAAACAACATTCCTGATTACCAATGTATTGCCTTTGTGGTGTATTTGCTGGCCCTAAGGGTACCTGAATGTGTATAGTAAAGACTATTTAACAGCTTTCCTGCATGAGTCCCATGAAGGGAGCTGACAACATTGTCATCTTGCTGTGTCAGGTTTTATACTGGCTCATGCACAGTCTGCAAGTGTGTCATTTTGTCTATCTCTTTTCATTGTACCAGAGCCTCACTGCTGTTGGGTCTTGTGGTTTGGCCTCATTGTTTTGTTAGTGTTTGCTAAACTCAGCATAAAGCAGGGGTCTATGGTGCAGACTTCAAATATGGCAAATGGTTTAAGGGACATCTAATTTGTGGCACTCTGTTTGAGTTATTCTGTCAAAAAAACTTTTCAGATTTGCTGCCCTGTTTTACCTCTTAAAAGCTAGCACTCACCTCATGCTTCACTTTTCAACCAAAGTGGCACAGAACTGCTGCTCATTAGCAATAAATTAGCTACTTGGCAGGAAACAATATGGGCTCCACTTATTAAGATGACTAAAAGTGTGAACTGGAAACCAAGTAGAATTTTCTGCAGCTGGATCCATTCCAGGTGGAATTCCACAGATTTTCATGATGCTCTGCTGTTGAATAACTGGACTTTCAGCTGCAGTGTGTCTGTCAATGTGACAGGCAATGGGACTGTGTAAGTACCCAGGTACTGGGAGCAACAGGCAAGGTCTTGAAAATTTATCATTCATTTATTAGTGTCTCTTAGGGCACAACTAGTAAGACCAGCAAACCAAAGAACTTTTAGAGTGTGTTTTTTTGTAATGCTGCTTTTTTCTTTAGAAATGCAGGGGTGATGACTAAAACTCAGTGTTGTTGCCACTGCTGGCTCAGTAGAGTAAGCAACAGAAACCTCTCAACTCTCATGAGTTTATGATGCTCAGCACTAGGCAGAGCTGGACCTTAGAGCTATGTGTTTTAACAGGAAAAGAAAAAGGGTTGAAAATACAAAACTAAAGCCACAGTGAGCTGGCTGCATTGTCTCTTCATATTATTTTCTATTACTTTTTTATGACTGACTATGTAGGTTAATATATCATGATTTTGTATTTTGAAATGCATTCCAGAAAACATGTGGAGTTTGAAGTCTGGCTGAATGAATGTTGCTGTTGGATCTTTACCTTAAGATTTGCTCAAATGTTTTATTATTTTTAAAGGCATAACCTTAGCTTTTTAATTCGTCTCTTCATATTATTTTCTATTACTTTTTTATGACTGACTATGTAGGTTAATATATCATGATTTTGTATTTTGAAATGCATTCCAGAAAACATGTGGAGTTTGAAGTCTGGCTGAATGAATGTTGCTGTTGGATCTTTACCTTAAGATTTGCTCAAATGTTTTATTATTTTTAAAGGCATAACCTTAGCTTTTTAATTCAAGACCTGAGAGAAGAAAGAGTGATAGAGTGCTAAAATGTTCATAAAATCTAGCTGGATGCAAATAAGTTCAGAAAATATATTGTTGAAATATTACATGTGAGCATGAAGATCAAGAGGAGTGGTGCAAGGGTAGGACAAGAGTGGGGCTCCAAATGAGAGGGAGAGGAGCAGAGTAGCAGAAGTCAGAGAGGCAGATACTTCCCATCTCTGATCAGCTCCTTGCCTGGACAGGGAAACCTTTCTCTCAAGTGGAAAGCCAAATATGGAGAGCTGTGCTGCTACTGCTGCCTTCCTTGCTAGTTCTGGTGCTGATGAAATGCTCCTGCACTGGGACAGAGCACCATCTTCCCAGGCTGACACCTGCTCCACTCCTAGCCCAACCCCTCTGTGTATTGCCAGAGCTCTGACTGCTGCTCCCAGTATGAGCTTCAACTTGTCATGAAGGACACCAGACTGCCCTGTCTTGTGTCACTCCTGCTTGTATTTCTGGGTGGCTAACTCCACTAGGCAAGAGCCCCCAGCTTGCTTTCTGCTCCCATGGCTTGTTCTGCTTCACACCTCTGTGATGGTACTTACCATCTTAGGCTCATTGTGGCTTTGCACATCCTGAAGAGACCAGCAGTGTCCTGGTGATCAGCACTTGATGCATGGTCATCATCTCCTGCAAGCATTTCTGTCTTCAGATGTGCCTCCACTGCACCTGGCTCCAGTTTGGTGTTCTGGCTGGTACTTGTGGCACTACATGTCTGTCCTGGTGCATACTCCACTGGGAACACTTGCAGCTACATTGCCTTCCTCAGAGCAGAGGCAGCTGAGGACATCAGGGCACATGCTGCATCCATGACATCTGCCATCTGAGCTAGCATGAGGCTTCCTCTCCAGAGGATTTGAAGTCATGAGAGAGAATGGTGAAGAACAAGGATTTCTTCCTTTTCCCTATGCCTTTAAAGGGGTACAGGATAGCAGTTCTATTTGTGTAGGCCAGAAACTGAAGACTGTCTTTTCCATAGTTGTGCAGCTTCTTTCTGCCTGTGTGATATTCTTTTCTATGCTCCAATTATTTTTTCTTCTAGAAATCAGTGGGAGAATTGTCATTGCCATTTAATAGAACAAAAGGAAGTCTATTCTCCTCTTAATATGTCTTGGTCATCTGAGCTCATCATGTTTCTGTTCTTTCCTATTATTAAGAACAAAGAGCTCCTAACTGGAAGCTACTGGCATGGGCACTGCTCTTGGAGTTTTGGTGGGAGATGAAACTGGCCAACAGCTTCATCACCACAGGTTTCAATTGCCAGGCTACAGATTTGTAACAAAGAATGCAGGAGGACTCAGTGCGTGGTGTGGACATTCTTGTGATTAGATTTACAAAATGAAGATGAAAGTCTGTGCTGGTAGAAGCAGATAGAAGATAAGGGTAACTAGTGAGTGATTCCCCATGAACCTGCTTCCCAGTGTTTGATTGCAGAGAAAAAGTGGATGCAAGTCAGAACTCATTTTGGGACTAAGCACTTTTACAAACTGTCTTGTAGACTAGAAGACCCCTTCAATTTCAGTGTGTTGTGTTCTTCAAAATGGGAGTCTCATTGTCATTACCTGGGATATTTTCCCTTATGATTAAACAGCAGTAAAGGGCAATGCAGCTTTTCTGCCCTTAGTACCTACAGCAAAGTATTTCCTCAGTGATAATGGTACAAGTAAAAATAATTTGTCTCCCACAAGTAAGTACTGCAAGAGTAAAACAAATTCTGCCTTTACATGTGTGTGCACAAAGGTATGAGAGGATGAGGTAGCCTATATTGGCAAAATCTGAGGTCACCCCAGTTTCTGTCATAGTGTATATTAGATGCATTTGGCCTGTGAGGGTGGAATCCTGTCCTGATTGAAGTCTCTGGGAAGTGTGCCAGGGATCCCAACAGGACCAGGATTTCAACTCTAGTTTGTATACGAATAATATTTCAGTATCTTCTGATCTTTGGGGACAACATATTTGAAATACTTCAGAGGACACTTGAAGGGGAGAGTCAAGGGTCGATCCTTCTACCATGAGAACCAGTGGCTGTGCCAGCAGCTTCCAGCTATGTCTTGTTTCTTCCTTGGTCTGTTAATGGGAAATGATAGACAAATGTCACAGAGATCAGGGGTGGGACCAGTATATGCAAATCCAAATGTCAAGGGAAACTTCTGCCTGGCCCTTATGTCAATGTGCAGTAGGAGAAAGATGAGGAAACAAGTAAGAGGAGTGGAAATGGCATACCCACACTCAGCCTGCCCAAGGGAGTAAAGACAAATGAGGAGTTTCCATTGCAACTGGCTGGCTCTCAGATGATAGCTCCCACTGCTGCGTGCTTGGAAGTGTATTGTGGTGTTGGCAGCAGCACACTAGATCTTTGCTAATACCTCTGTGACAGTGCAGCTCTGTAATGCTCCTTCCCCACTGATGAACTAGATCATGGATATGAGAGCTGGATCAGCCATGGGTTTTTTAAGTGCAGACCCAAGGAGTGTACTCTGCCAGGGACAAAGTCCTATAAAAATCTCCCTGTCAACACTTTGATGTGGTTCACCCTGCAACAGCAGGAGCTGACACAGGGCCTAGCACCTTCAAGGGCATTTGTGATGTACACTCTGGTAACCTGTGCTGGAGGCAGGGTGGGAGAAACCTCTTCAGCAGCTATTTGAATTGAGGGTCTGGACCACGGCGTGGTCCTGTGAGCCATCAGTGGTCTGCAGAGCACCAGTTGGGAATCTCTATTCTATGTAATCACTACATAGTTTTACTCAGGATGCCACAGAGATGTCAGCTAATAAGTTCATCAGGTATAAAAATGCCCCACCAATGCACCTGAGCTTTTTTTATTCCTGTGAAAGATGGGATGGAAAATGTACCTTATGCCAAAAGCAGAGATTTTAACAGATGGGCTTTTTGACTTGCTTGTTGAAATTCTAGGTAATTCTCTGCCTCCTTCTCATAAAGTCAGTGGTTTGGATGTACAAATGTAGCTGGAAGTGAAAGGTTTTAAGAAATGAAACAGGGACCTTGAGAAACCTCTAAAGTTTGATGTTTTGATGCTAAGTATGAACAGCACTTGGTTGGTTTGCTGTTGATGAATTTTCCTTGGAAGTCCTAAGAAGCAGGTCAGATGAAATAAGAAACAGGCTAGACTGAAATAAAACTGTGTTCATGTGACACAGTTTTTTATTTTGCCTGAAGTCCCAAATGAGCTATTCTCTTTGGGAAGGAATAAATCTGCTTATAGGAGTTTGTATGCATGTGTGTATATCTATATCTATATATATGTACAAGAGTTCATTTTCTGCAGTCAACATGACTACTTGGGCAAGTTTACAGAAAAAATTTAAGATGTGTCTTTGCATGACAGGAACATTGAAAATTAATTTAGGGAGGAAAGAAGACCCTCTTTAAACATAAGCTTTACTATTGGTAATATAAGACCCCAGTGATCCTCAGCATCTCAGATTAAGGAAAGAGCATGTATGAGGTGTGACAAAGGCCAAATCAATCCTTTGAACTCCACCTTTTGACTTCCATGATGTTGTGCCTCTTTCTGAAAGATCTGACTGGCACTGAATGCTTCTAAAACAGAATTAATAGGGAAGTAATGAAAATTATTTCCAAATGTTTTCTGACAGATCTTAATAAAAACCACATTTATTTGTTTTGACTGAAGATAGATTAAGGAACTCTAATTCTCCCAAATATTGCAGTAGAATGCTTGTCATACCTGCATTTCATGGGTGCCAGATTAAACAAGTCACATTGAGACAATGAATGTTGCTTGCTGAGTTGCTTTCAGCTGCAAAAGGGGCAATGAAGAGGGTCTGGATTTGCTTCAGAGGTCTAGGAGGTAGAAAGTCAGGGCAATGGTAGTCTCAGGGATAGAGTAGATGTCATGGCATGTAGCCAGCTGAAGTATTCTTCATGCTTCTCACTGCCCAGTCCTTTACTGACATTTGAAAGGTCCAGACTTCCACACCAGGGCTTTGGGACAACTGAAATGGAGGCAAATGGGGCATTCCACACCAGGGCTTTGGGACAACTGAAGTGGAGGCAAATGGTTTCCACTTTGGTTCATGCAGTACAACTCACAAAGCTCCATGTAGTCTCAGTTCATGTCAAACCTTAATGAGACATTTGATGCTTTTGGTGATAGCATTAAGGAAAAAAAAAAAAAGAGGGCAATGACAGGGTAAAAAATTAGGTCTTGTGTTACCACCTGATCTTGCAATGAGGACAGGTCAGAGGACAAGCAAATGTCCAGTTGCAAGGATGTGTAGCTGGACTTGGAAGGCACCCCAAATTTTGATCAGGTCTCACAGAACTGGGATTCTACAATAGTGCAGGATGGGTCTGTGCTGTTACTCCACTTCATTCACCAGCATGAGAGGCTATGGAAGGAAAGGGACATGCCTGGTGCATGGTGCATGCAGATGTCTTAAGATAGGAGATTTAGCAGAAAATTTCTCCTGTTACAAATAAACCTAAGACCAAATCTCTTTGCTTCCCTTCGCTTCCCTTCGCTTCCCTTCAGGTGAATGAAGCCATGTTCTGCCTTCATTTTTTAATGAAGAATGTGCCAGATTACTGAGAGGGAGTCTGGCAAGAGCTCTGCTCTATGCTTTTTTGCATGAGCAGTGATCACATCTTGCAATCTGCCTAACAATTGTCAACATGAGGCTCTCCCTGGGCATTCACAACACCAGAGCAGCAAGAGATACCAGCGAGTGATCTCATGCTAAAGAATCAGGCATGACTTTCAGTCTCTTTGGTCCTGACGGTCACCAAGAGGAGATTTTCAATTTTTTTCATTGCACTGGAGGACAAGCAAGATGGCACATTTTTGCACAGTGCTGTCACTGGTCACAGTTGGCCTAGGGCCCTGTTCAATAGCAGCCGTGCTCTATTAGGGAACGTGCTTTGGCTTGAAGTTTCTTGGCTCAACTAGGTTGAAGCTGGTGCAGAGGTTCAGCATAAACATTGCAGTCTGGGAGCTCATTCAGTGCAATGGAAAGGTGATGGGCAGATTTGAAAGACAGACATTTCTGTTTATTCAAGACCTGAGTAGCAGTTTGCATTTTTGCTTGTTACCAGTCTAGGTCATCTGTTTTCCAGCCCCCACTGGATACTGAGTTGTCTCTGAAACCAGTGCTGGGAATAGGGTGAGGACAGTATTAAATCTGAGCCAGAGCAGGAGGTTATTTTGGTTTCCATGCTGGAATTATACAGTTATGTGGTTATGTGTGTGTTTCTACCTAGCCACTTTATTTTTTGCTTTCAAAAAGCATATTCCCATCAACTGCTATTAAAATATTTTGTCACAGTTACAATTACTGTGCCTCACTCTGATTTTCTATCTTGATGAAAGCTTGAAGAAAGATGACAACATTTTAAACTTTCTCATGGGATGAGACATAAAGGGGAGTGGGATTTGTATGTGTGTGTTTTGTTCCGGGAAGGATTAAACGTGGCTGTCCTTGAAGAAAGGACTTTTCAACAAGACAGTGAAAAACTCAACAAATTTTAGCAATAAACCATAGTCAACTGATGATCAAAGGGATTATGTGAAGTGCAGAGATGAAAAGGAGGGGGAGAGACTGGTACTGCTTTT
>NW_008690802.1:101649-103945 GCF_000695815.1 Acanthisitta chloris | reverse complement strand
GAAATGATATTTGCAGGGCACATACTTTGCTGTGATTCTGATTCAAGTAATGTGGCAGTTTAGGTAAATGTAACTTCACTTAGTTGTTGTCTCTTTGTCTTAGCATGTCTTCAGGAATACCATGGGGTTCATCAGACACCCCCTGATCTAAAGGTTCAGTCTCAGAATCAAAAGAGAGACAGACCCTGAGAAGACCTTTGAATGTCAGGCTGTGGAAAACTTGAGGTCCTGAGCAAGATTTACCTTCAGCAGTTTCTGGGAGTTATTAAAAAGCAAAAAGGCAGTCAAAGATCTTTGTAATATTCTTCCATAGGTCTCTCTTCTGAGTCTGTTGGTGTAAACTCCCAAGAGTGCACTTCAGATTCTTTCAGTGGTGTAAAGGTTAGAAAGATGCTGAAGGTTTTATTTTGAGATAGAAGCAACAAAATGATAAGTTCTGTGGTGAACTTTTTCACCACGTAAGAGTAGCCCATATTCCAGTAATTTCCATATATGTGTGGATGTGAAGGGAATAGAATTGGTCAAATCGTTTCAGACATATACATCTCTTCGATAAATATATGTATTTCTGCTTTATTAAAATTTATTGATGAATTCTGGTTGAATTAAGTGAAAACCATATTTGGAAGTAATTTGGAGGAAAAAATTGAAATATCAAAATATTTTCCATCACACTTTGAAAGCAAAAAAATTTCTATTTAAGACTAGAGAACTCTTTGAGTTTGAATGAAGCACTGCTTTTGATTTGAAACAGTTTTCTTGGCATAGTTTTCCTCTTTTCAGAAAAATGAAAGTTTTTTTGGTCAGACACCAACTTATTAAAAATGTGTAACAGGAAAAAAATACAGATGCAATCAAAGAGTCAAACAATGAAATGTCTTTGCACACCTAGGTAGATCACACCAATGTTTTCACCCGTGGCTCTGAAGGCAGGTCCTGGAGTGGAGCTGGGTGGAGTGTTACATTCTGTTCCAGGATGTTTTCACTCATGAACTATTTGCATTTAAAGAAAAAAAAAAGCATTAAATTGTGCATGTCTCCAAAAATGGTTTGTAGAAAATACTTGAAACGTTTGGTACCTTCATCTCTAAGTAAAGCAATTTTGGAGCCTTCTGAGAGGCAAGAACTGTCTGAGAATCTTTGAACTGTGTGAGAATCTTAGACATATACTCTCTCTCTAAAATATGTGGTTTATAAAATGTGTGGTATATAGAATATATATAATGATATATTACACATATATAATATGCAACATATATGGATTATATATAAAATATTCTCTATATAATATGTATTTTTATACATTTTATATGTATTTTACATATTTTTGTGAAAACAGGAACTATTTCTAAACAGATTGATGAAGTTATTTTCTAGTGGTTCTCAGAGGCTGAAAGACAACTTAAAATTCTGTAGAAAACAGTGAACAGCACTGAACAGTTGGCTTCAAGTGAACCTTCTGGCTGATGACTAATTTTCTTGCACTGATATGGCTTTGCTAACTAAAGGTTGTACTGTTGACTTGGTCTCCATTTCCCAAGTGGCTTCCTTGTTTTTGACAGAGATTTGAATTTCAAGTCTTCTGAATGTCATGCAGTGCCTGGCCCTTACTCCTTTGAGAGGAGACATTACACTCTAATAAACCTTAGGCATCCTCCCAAGACATCTATCCATCTGGTCTTAATTGCACAACAGCAAAGCACCCTGAGGATGGAGAAAGGTTGCTGCAGCAGGGAACTTCTTGCTACTGCTGCACAATGATTCCCAGTGCTCCTGGGAAGGGAAACAGGGGAGAAAGAACAGAAATAGTTCTGTGTTGTTGCTATCATCCTCAGACTTCCCCGTGAGGAAGAGAGCTTGAGCTTTAGAAGATGAGAGATGGTGCTGAGGACCATGTAGAAAGGGAAGGGGTGAAGGTATTTGCTGGGACATTTGGGGAGGGGATGGAGGTAATGTTGCAGTCTGGAGCTCCATGAGAGGCAAGAACATACCTTAAGGGAGGTAGAGACAGGGATGTACCTGATCAGAGGTGATGAAAGTAGAGACAGGGATGTACCTGATCAGAGTTGGTGAAGGTGCAAATGAATCAGATGCCACAGCATGTTTGCTTTGGAAGTAGAGTGGGAAAAATACTTTCAGATTCTCTCTTCTAGCACATGAGTTGTCAGCCTAGCAGTCAATTCTATATTTAATTCCCTGATGGTGACTCTACTCCACAGACTAAATTCTGCTGCCTGGTACAGTCTTAGTTCCTGCAGACACCATCATCTGCCCTCTGTGCACAGAAACTCAGCAT
>NW_008690802.1:99565-101599 GCF_000695815.1 Acanthisitta chloris | reverse complement strand
GCTTTGATCCTTGTCTCTCAGACAGGGGGAACCACATCAGTTCTGCAACTCACAGGCCCCACTTGCAAAGGAACTGAGGCCAGATTTAGCTACACACATAGGCTGTCAGGGAAATAGTCCTTGGGAGAAAATGGCAGATATATGCTACACACATAGGCTGTCAGGGAAATAATCCTTGGGAGAAAATGGCAGATATGCTGTTCTGTGTTCTTCAAGGGGTACCTGGTGGTAAGAGTAAACAAAAACAAAACTGGAAAAAAATCTTGTTACAGCTTGCTTTATAGATATATGGTCTAAAAGTGAATTAAAAAAAAAAGAAAAAATAAGGCAAGCAGCAGCAATTGTAGTGTCTCTATCAGATTTGCAAAATTACCATTCCCTTTGAACCTCCAGAAAACAACCCCAGCCAGCCAAATGAGAGGCAAATCACATCAACAACAAAACAAAATTCTAAATCCCCCAATCCAGGAACGAATCAGAAAGAAAAACACCCCCAAGAAAAGTAAACTAATAAAATAACCTTCACAAAACCCCTGCCCTAAGCAATGTTTTAATCCGAAAAAGGGGCAGAAAAAGCCACGAATTCCCTTAAGTCATGCAAGGCTCTTCTAGTGCCAGTGATTTTATGGGGAGGGCACTTGGATGCCGCACCAGTGGGCAGGAATATAAAGCCACAAGACAGACCTACATCTGCAAGCAGTGCTTCTAATAATTTACAAATGCACCTTGGCTTTGTTTCCCTTAAACTGCGAGCAGCTCGTAAGCCACCTCTGAGTTTTAGCCAGCGTGATGGTTTTCTCTGCGGCGTAAATGGACTAAGGGGCTGGGAAAAGTGGGTTTGGGGGTTGGAAATCCTCGGAGTGCTGTGCTGGGCTAGGATTGCAGAGGAAGCTGAGGCCTCCAGCTCTGCACAGGAAGCAATCTTAGAGCAGGCCTTAAATGCCAGATTCCAGGCAGAGTTTAACTAACCACTGACAGCTCTGTAAACAAAGCAGGGACAAAAAGAGAACAGCTTTCCCTTTTCTGGTAGTCATTTTTGGTTTGGGGGCTGCAGGGGAATTCTGTAATACTCAGCTTGATGGGATATAAACGGAGGCTGGAAAAGCTTTGTATATGAAGAACTGTAAAGGGGAAAATACTTCATGGACTAAATCCTAAGGAAGAAGGTAGGGCACGGGGAAAACGCGCGGATTAAACTGCAAAAAAAAAATATTGCTACTTTTCGTTCTTTGGGCAGGACTTAGACATAGTTTGGCTTCTCCTGGGTGATATTTAAAAACGGTGGCTTATTTTTCTTCTTCTATCTTTTCCTCTTTTCTTTTTCTCTTTTCTTTTTCTCTTTTCTTTTTCTCTTTTCTTTTTCTCTTTTCTTTTTCTCTTTTCTTTTCCTCTTTTCTTTTCCTCTTTTCTTTTCCTCTTTTCTTTTCCTCTTTTCTTTTCCTCTTTTCTTTTCCTCTTTTCTTTTCCTCTTTTCTTTTCCTCTTTTCTTTTCCTCTTTTCTTTTCCTCTTTTCTTTTCCTCTTTTCTTTTCCTCTTTTCTTTTCCTCTTTTCTTTTCCTCTTTTCTTTTCCTCTTTTCTTTTCCTCTTTTCTTTTCCTCTTTTCTTTTCCTCTTTTCTTTTCCTCTTTTCTTTTCCTCTTTTCTTTTCCTCTTTTCTTTTCCTCTTTTCTTTTCCTCTTTTCTTTTCCTCTTTTCTTTTCCTCTTTTCTTTTCCTCTTTTCTTTTCCTCTTTCCTTTTTCTCTTTCCTTTTCCTTTCTTTTCTCATTTCCTCTTCACTTTTTTTTCCCCTTTTTTTGAGGAGGGGGTGGGAACAGACAGACAAGGACTTTTAATTCTCTGTTCAGCTATAGAAAAGTAGAACTCTCTTGTGCAGCGTTTTTACTCTTTCTTTTCTCATTTCCTCTTCACTTTTTTTTCCCCTTTTTTTGAGGAGGGGGTGGGAACAGACAGACAAGGACTTTTAATTCTCTGTTCAGCTATAGAAAAGTAGAACTCTCTTGTGCAGCGTTTTTACTGCTTCAAAAATTGGAAGC
>NW_008690802.1:80622-99554 GCF_000695815.1 Acanthisitta chloris | reverse complement strand
TGCTGAATTGTTGCTTTTGTTTGTGGAAAAGACCTGTGACGTTACAAATAGCTAGTCTGTGGCTAGCAGATGTATACAGACCTTACTTAAAGCATGTTGATATAATTTTGACAAGGAAACTAAAGGCAGGCACAGGGTATGTTTATCCTACAAGACATTTCATTAATCTTGTTTATCTCAACAATACTAAGGAAGTTCAGTTTTTTGATAGAAAACGAAAATAGTTACAGCCAAGTTAAAACAGCAAAACAAAACTGAATGGACCTCAGTTGGTTAAACGCGTCCGTTGTGTTTTCTCTCTCCTCTAAGTGATCATCTCTCTTTTAGATTTGGATCTTTCCAGAGCTTGGAAAGCTTAGACACCCACCATGGATGACTTTGAACGCCGCAGAGAACTCAGGAGGCAAAAGCGTGAGGAAATGCGCCTTGAAGCAGAGAGGTGAGGTACTACATGTGGAAAATGGTGCTGTGGCTTGTCTTTGATTAGCTGTGGCTTTTAGACTTTCTGTCTTAATTTCCCAAGGATGCTATAGCTAATGAAAGATTCCTTGCTAATGATATGTGCCATAAAATAGCTGTAGTTAGTACTATGGGAAAGATAGTGGTGTCTAGTATCTAATTCCCTTTGGCTGTGGTAAATGTCCTGATTTCTAGGTGTTTTCTTACATGGATAAACGCAAACAGCAAAGATGGAATATGGCCACATGAATTGTTGCTAGGAAAGTTCATGCTCAGATGCTGTGTGTGTGAGTGCTGTGCAGAAGGGATTGTGTCTGTCAGATATTTGTGTGTGTCAGATATTGCAGATATTAGAGCTAAAGTTCTAAGGTATAAATGGAAAGCTGAGATACACTTGGTATCTGTAGTATAGTACATCCGAGCTGAGATACTCTTGGTATATGTTGTGTCATATATCTGTGAATTGTCTGCCATTACTGTGCAGTTGTTGTGTTTGTACTGCCTGCCACTTCTGATGCATTTGCAGTCACTTTATGTGGGCAGCAAGGGCAGCATTTGCTATCAGTTATTACAGATTTACTTCGGTGAAAATGGATGTGGGCAGCAAGGGCAGCATTTGCTACCAGTTATTACAGATTTACTTCAGTGAAAATGAGAGCAGAACTTGATGTGGGTATGATGATGCTGATTTATGAAAGAAAGAGCATGAAAATATTGGGAATGACATTTCATTAACTAAACTCATTTTACACCTGTACAGTTCTGTCCAATTTCATGGAAATTCCCATGACTTAGGTGGGTGTGAGCAGGGGGAAAGTCAGGCTTCATTTATTCTGTAATGTCTTCAGTGATGTAAAGATTTGATTTGGTCTATTAACACTGCACTGTTTTAAAGGAATAAAAGCTAGGCTTAAGCACATTTTGTTCTCATTTTTGTATTTAACTCTGACTAGGGACTTCATTTTCATTTCTGCTCTTTCTCATGAGCTGACAAAACCATGGTGGTTTGGATTCTGAATTTTGTACAAGAAGAGATGCTTTTTCAGAGCAATTTTAAATGGAAGCCAGCAGAAAGCAGTGTATTTTGTGTGCCTGCTTTGACCTTTTGAATAAGGCCCTGCTACATCAGCAACTGTCTGATGGAAGTTGACAATACCAGGGTAGGGAAGGATTCCAGGTAGGCAAGATGCAATAGCCACCTTTCTTCCTGAAGGAAGTGCTGCCATGCACAAGTGGCAGTGTGAGCTCTTGTCAGGCTATATGCTGAATCCCTGAGCTCTGGAAATGCAGCAGCATTGCTGGCAGATAAATAAACTCTTGTGAAGCATGGTGGCCAAAGGGAAATGAAATGTCAGGCAGCACAACAATCACTTAGTTGGTGACCTCCCCAAAAGGCAGAGGAGCAAATGTGCTGTGTCACTAAGCTCCCTTCTCATCCCAGAAAGTTTCCCCCCTGTGCATGCCCCTTCTCATCCCAGAAAGTTTCCCCCCAGTACCTGTGTGTTGGGCAGTGTGGGAGGGATTGCAGAGCCCATTTTAGTGTAGGGTATAGCATGTGGTGTTTATATACTTGTAGCACATAAGAAGATCTGTTTAAGGAAAGGCAGAGGTTTTAGGGTTTATTGCAAATAGAGGCTCTGGGTGGCCTTTGGAGGATGCTGGGGGGGGGTGTGGTTTGGGAGGTGTTTTCTGCTATGGAAAAATGTCACTTGACTTCCCTTTGAAGACCTCCAGGCTCTTCTGTGAGTGCAGAGGCTGTGGGGTGTCCTGGGTGCCAGCCACGTGGTGTGGCTGGTTTTGGGGCAGCGACAGCCACAGGGAATTGGGGTAATAGGCTCTGCCCTCGCCACCATCGAAGCTGAAATCCAGGGCTTTTGAGAAGTGTTTTTTTCATGTTTGGGGTCGTTTTGTTGGGATTTAGTGTGGTAGCCTTTGTGGAGGAGGGGAGCTAAGTGACAGCCTTTTCAGAGGAGAAGGACCTGAGTCTGTGTCCCTATTTTCTCCCGAATTAATGCAGATGTGCTCCATGCCCTTTCCCACACATTTGAAGGCTTTTAACAATAAATTGCTGTATGCTAAATCTTGCTGTACTCCCTCTGCAGCTGCCAACTTCAAACATTCAAGTATCATGAGTCAGACCCCTTAAAAGTCATAAGACTGCTTTAAAAATCTGGAGATCTTAAAAATAATTTAGTCTGGCCTTTTTATTTTTGGTTTGCCTTAGCAATAACAGAGCCTGATTTTCAAGTTTGGATGTGACTCTGGGAGCTGGGACCTCCCAAAACTTGCCCCAACGGGGGCAACATGGGTGGAAGAGCTGAACTGTGTATCCACCCCTGTTGCATTGCACTCCTCATGTCAAGTGAAGGGCAGCAGCATTGGGGTGGTTATTAACATATGGATATGTCACACTGGATTGGTTTTGGTCCATTCAGATTTTTAGGGATTTGGTGTTCATCTTCACCTTTAAAAATACGACTACCATGTGTTTGCATACATGTCAAAAGCTACAGAAATCTGTTTGCCAGACTTTCCTCTGAACACTTTCAGGTGTTTTATAAAATGAATTGTGCAGTCCTAAAGCACAGCATGGAGGTTGAAAATGCCCCATCACCTCTGAGCACTGGCAGCTGCTTCTCAGCCACAGGGCTCTTCCCTGAGCTCTCCCATCAGTGAGCTGTAGCCTTACTCTGGGGAAACCACCACTGGTTGGAAGCATTTCTGCTGGAAGATGGACAGAGGGATGATTGTGTAGGCTGTAACATGTTTGCTGGGTCTCCCAGACACTGTTTAGGCTTCTTTGAGGAGAACAGTAAACCCAGAAACGCGAGCAGCCATATCAAACAGCAGTATTTGTAACTCTGCCAGTTGCAGTGACGCATTTTGCCATTTCCTGGGATAAAAGCACATGGAAAGCCTGTCTTTCTCACCCAATGCCTGTGCCCAAGAAAAAATGATGGGTAAAAATATGTTGTAGCAGCATAGACTCATGCATCACATGCCCAAGAGAGAGTGACTTGACCTTACTGTGCCTTCACCAGGGGCCAGAGGCCATGTCAGGACTGGTCAGGATACATGTGCTGTCAGATTCTCAAGTGTCTGTGATGCTGGAGCCACTGATGTCCAGCTGTTTAAGTCTAATCTTTGGAGAAGATTAGTATAAATTCAGTCCTTGAGGTCTGGTGTTAGGCTTTGTGTTTTTTGGGGTATTTTTATTTCCATGAGAAGTCTGTTGGAAATGATACTTCTTGTGATATGTAGCTCTAGCATTCTAGGTTCACATGCTTAGGACTGATCTTGAGAAGAGGCTGGTTTTGTCTTTTGAAGACCAACATTGTGCTTCACCCCTTGTATGTGCTGTGACTAGTAGTTCATACTGTGGCAACTCAAATATAAATTGAGACCAACAGAGAAAGCACGTGGTTTTTCAGCATTTTAAGCTCTTATAATGTCAAGGTATCCCACACGTTCTGGATTCCCCACACAGACTTGCTGCACCCACCCAACAAGGTATCCCACACGTTCTGGATTCCCAGACTTGCTGCACCCACCTAGAAGTTTTGTCCAGCCAGATATTTTTTTACTATTTATATTTGTCTGGATCTCTGGAGGCCTATCAACATGTTTAGAGTAGCGCTGCAGACCTGTCTAGGGGGCATGTGTCCAACAGCAGACATATGGGACTTTGTCCAGCTTTCTTCCAGGCTGTCAGATTTATTGCATGTGCTCAGGCTGGCAGGGACCCAACAGCTCTTGTACCTCATGGGGGAATGAGGCTTTTCAGGCATAGACTGGGAAACCCAGGAGAAAGGATGACAGTGTTAACTGTGCCCATCTGCTGGCACTTTGCATCTGGTTTGTACTGCTCAGGTGCAAGGTCAGGGGAAAAAGGATCCTACCAGCCACTTGGGGAATGGGATGTGCTATGCCTCTAACTGCTCTGTGGCAAAGCCAAGGCTTTTTCCTGCTCCAAGAGGCATGGGGAGTCCTGTGCCTGGGATGATGGTTGTATATAGCCCTGAGGTACCAATTAGTGGGAAGTTTTCCATCAGCTTCAATGGGCTTTGGATTAAGCCCTATCTGGGTTAGTCCAGCCAGATGATTTATGAGGCTGTCTCAGTGGCAGCCTTGAAGGAGCTGGATGAACATTTTGCCTTCCCAGCCACAGAGTACATACTGTGCTGGAGTGTCGACATTGTCACAGAAATGGTTGCACTTAAACTGACAGGAAAATTCCCACGTTAATTGAAGCACAGGGGATTGACTTCTTTCAACAAGGGAAAAAACAAATACCACCTGCTGCTTTGTGCCTCTTCCTAGGCAGTAAAAGATGTTCTCTTGAACAAAACCATCAGGTTTAGTCATTTTGATGTTGTAACCAACACTGGAAGAATTTAGCTTGGGGCTGGGTAGAGCGTGTGCGTGTCTCGAGGGGTGGTGCTTTCTGAGTATCTTGCTGATGCACTGTGGTCTGCCACAGCTGCACGGGAAAAAATGGAGGTGAAATACTTCTTGAAGTGACAATAGACTTATTTCCTTGACTTTGAACTTGAGAGCAAGAATTGGCCCCTTGAACTCTCTAAAGGATAGTGCTCTAGTTGTTCTATTTACTACTTTAGCCTCAATTTTACAACTTGCTGTTGTACCAGTAATGTATTTTCACCTCTCCTTGGTCTTGGGTTTTTTTAACAAAAATTGTACTAGGAAGCTGATCCAATTTACTTCATTGCTATACCATCACTACTACAGACTTCAGGAAGGCTTTAGGGTCATTGTCAGACTGGTCTCTATTTAGCTGAAACTTTGAATCACAGCTTTGCCCTGGTAATACAATTCCCTAAGCAACTGCAGATCATTTCATGGAGAAGGAGAGGTATTGGTCATCCTGTTGTAAAAATACAGTGGTTATCTAGCATCAAATCACAAGTCACTGAAGACTCTAAAACTACCATACTACTTTGTAGGCTGTGTAGGATCTCCTGACAGAGGCCACAGCTGTCCTGACTAAAGGGCTCCTAGTTTTGCAGACCAATCAGATACTACTAAATATACCCTAAAAAGGGAATGGGGGTAGGGCATACAGAAAAACACTGCCATTAAGCTGTCTGGTTCCTGATAGCAGTAGTTACAGATTCTTTCTGTTTTTTAAGAAAAAAGGAACCAACAGCTCAATTGCAAACTCCTTCCAGTCTCTCATTTAAACCACTTTCTAAGGCAGTGTGGCTCATTTTCATGGATGTAGGTTGGGGAATGCTCACAGAAATAACCCAGTTTGCAGGTTGGGGATTGCAGCAGGCTGAAAGGCTCCTGGGGTGGTAATTCAATGCAACCTCAGATAAAAGAGGACACATGGTTAATCCCAAAACTTATCTTGGTATAACAGAAACAGAAAATTTCAGATCAGGTCTGTGAAGGTATGTACCAAAAAGACATTTAACATGCCTTTTACAGTTCCCATGGAGTCTGGTGTAGCTCAGGTAAACATAGAAAGGGCTGATTCACCAAGTTAAGAAGATAAAACCAGCAGAGTACATCTTTGCAGGACAATGAGAAGCATGTTGCTTATCTTCTGGAGGTAAGACAGGATGCATTTGTTTCCATAGCATCTTAATGCTTCTGGAGAGCAAAGAAAAGTCATCCTTGTCAGCCACAGAAAGTAAACAATTTCCATTCTCCTGTTCAGGACAGTGAGGGTAAGTGTGTGTCCATGTTAGATCAACATTGAATGGGCACAAATAACTTTTGAAGCTGCTTCTCATTCCTGCAATGGAGTTATCTCTGGCATGGGATGTACATTAGTAACAAATATTAAAGAGTGTTGAGAGTTTAGGGATGAACATAAATGGTTCCTCTCTGGTTTCTTATTTTCTTGAAACACTAGGACCTGCCCATGTAATTGTAGCCAGTTTCCAAGTGTCTGGCTACAATTTTATGAAGAGTTTTCAGAGACAATGCTTCAATTTATGCTTGTGAATGGAAAAGAAGAATATGATCTTGATACAAGTTTTTAATGTGTGCCTGTTTAAACATAAGAGAAGCTGGCTCCATGTGTACCATCTCATTTCCCAATGTTCATGCTCTATTTCAAAACTGTACTTTCAAAAACTTCCAGCCTCTGTTCTCTTGAGGGCTGTGCTCTTGTCCATTCCAAGCCTCTTTTGCCACTGGAGCAAAACCTACACTGCTTTTATCACACCATGGACCTCATATATCCTGAACCTGCAAATACTTTGAAGGTTTCTGTTTGTCTTTCTGTAAAATACCTTCTGGTAGAGCTGAGACATGACAGCTTCTGTGCAGGAGTTAAATATTAAGACAATGAATAAATAAGATTAGAAATGCGTGAGAGTTGAGAACAAATTGAAGCAAAGTGCCCCAGCTGTTAACCTGTCTCCACAGCTGCCTTGAATTCCAGGACTGCCAGGACATATTTGGATAGCTGAGATGAGTTTGGCCCTTCACATTGCATTGATCACTGTTGTGCAGTTTTGGTGCTCTTTCTTAACCCAGACAGAAAAGTGTGATCTGATGGCTCATTTAAGCATGCCCTACTGCAGTCACTCTCAAGGGAAAGTGGGTACTAGGCAAATCTTTGCTATTGTAGCATTTCAAATGCCCTGGAGGAAATAACCAAACACATGCAAAGCTCAGTAGTACTTACTGCCTAATTTTACAGCTACTGTGTGGTTTTCAGATTATATTTCCTTTAAAGTTGTAATGGAGAAATGTTTTCTAAAATGAGCTTTGTTCTTCCAAATAGCTAGACATATGGAGTATAAACTTCCCTGAGCTAACCCCACTGCAACTCCTAAGCAGAAAACAAAATCTGCTCCTTAGTATTTCATATAGTAATCCACATGGATATAAAGATCATTCTGTAATCTGTGTATTACGTGCACAATACCAACCAAGCTTTTAGGGGGACAGCCCAAATCTTTATTTAAATGCCTAATAAATCCAGGCATGTTTGGAACAAGCTGCCCAGAGAAGCAGTGGGTGCCCCAACCCTGGCAGTGTTCACAGCCAGGTTGGATGAAGCCTTGAGCATCCTGCTCTGGTGGGAGGTGTCCCTGCCCAGGGCAGGGGATTGGGACTAAATGATCTCTAAGGTCCATTCCAACCCCTAAAATTTTATGATTCTTTGTCAGCATAGCTTTTGGAGCCCGTTATATATTCTAGAGGCTGCACGTGCATCTGGCTCATGACATACACCCTGGTGGTCCAGCCTGCCCACTGAGATGGACTCTAAGGGGTCTTGATGTTTTATTGAGCAGAAGACCAGCAAGTACTGCTCAGACAGCTGTTTACTTCTCACAGCTGCTGCCATGGAGGTTGACTCCAGTACAGCCCTCCTTGCTGTTGCCCAAGGGGGAACGTAGGGGCAAAGTGAGCTTGTTCTGCACCTGTACCCTAGCCCCAGAGGCTGAGCAGACACTTAAGGGTAGTGCATCTGGGGCTGGGCTTGTGTTTGTGGTTCTGAGCCCAGCTGCCAAGGTGCCAGCTGCCCTGCATGTGTGGTGAGACAACGTTGTATCTGGAGGGGGTATTGAGGTTGAGGTATTGAGGTTGGGGCTCCTGTGAAGGAGAGAGCACTGTTGGTGTCTAATTTGCTCTTTTGCTCTGAACATAAGAGAGCAACTAAAATCAGCCTCTAAAACTGCAAATTTCTAGACTTGGGTGCGTGCAATCTTCTATGTAACATTGCTATGCCTTGATTTTAGTTAATAAGAACATTGTTCAACTTGCTGCTTATTTGCATTACTGCTCTTCAGGACCTCCTGGGCTCAGAATGGTAGAAGTTAATAGGCATGATAGAAACTGCAGTTGTTGCCCAACTGAGACTCTTTAAGGAGTGACATGAGCATTAGTTTAGCCAGTGTGTTTCTAGAAGCAACTGCTTCTCTGCATGGGGTTACATTTTATTAATGTCTTTATCATCTAATATCTGAAATTAAACAAGATATTCAGAAGATTAGACTTCCCTTGGAAAAGTTGAGGCCAGTTGGTTTGCAGGGATAATAGATTAAATGAAATCAAACCCTAACAAGTTTTACACACAAATAAGCAGAGTATGTAAACACTATCACATTGCTGGCAGCCTGGGCAAAGCCATCCTGTCACAGCCCAAAACACCAGAGAGGACAAATGTGATTTGCAAATGAAACTCCAAACTGATTTCAACTTGCAGAACATCGCATTTGGTCAATTAACTTCTGCCTTTTGGCTTTGTGCCTTTAAACAAGTTTTTAATTACTGAAGAGAAATGTTTATAAGCAGCTTTATTTCTCTCATCACAACCTACTTATTAGCTCGTGCTAAGCAAAGAAAATCCCTCTTGCCAGCAGATTGTTCTTGTGTGATCAAGGTCTTTCATAGAATGAAGGAAGATATCAGGTCGTTGTGCTTCTTGGGCAACTTAATTTATCAGCAGACAGCTCAAGAAATATTCCTGGCCAGAAAAAAAGGTCAGTGGGAAATTACTCCTTAGAAAGGAAGTCTAGTGACAGCGTAGTCCCTGGGAATGTTGGCGTGCAGCCTGACCAGAGGGTCTGGTTAACAGAAGTGATACAGCTACAGATGAGAAGGAGCAGTAGCTGTGTCACTGTTGCAGCTCAGCCATTCTCTTCCTGGGAAGCAGCAAGGGTTATGGGAAGTGGAAAAGTAAGCAGGATGCTTTTCTTTTTGTTTATTGGAAAGCATAAACCGGTAGGTAGTGTATTTGACAGTTAAAGGTTAGCTTCACCTTGGTTGACATTAAGGAAATATAAATAGATGTTGTTTTTCCTCCTCGTTATGTCCAAACCTGTTGGTTGGTCCAAATAAACTTGTTTATTAAGTCTTTTCTGGATAGTCCATTGAATAAGAGGCCAACAAGTTTGTCATGCTGACACAGAAAATCAAGGGAAGGTTGCAACTCAACAGCAAGTTGTGACTGTCTTTTGGTTTGGTTTGAGGTTTTTTCCTCGGACGTTTGCTGAAAATGTGCCTTGGTTTCCTTTAAGGTATCTTGTAACCCATTTTCAATACAGAAATTATTCAAGCCAGCAGCAAGGACTGCTCAAATAAAGGTTGTCGTCCAGAATGATTGTGTGCTTGTGCTGAGGCTGTAAGAGAAGTGCTGTAAATTGGTACTCAAAAGCTGTGCTTCTTTAAAGGTTTGGTTAAGTTACTTCTCCATACTACTACTTCCCTCTTCTACCAGCTTGAGGCAACATCTTGGTGTATGAACGGATTCATTTGAACAAGTGCTCCTTTCATAGTGAGCCTTCTTTGTGTGATTCAAACCTCATGTATATAATGGTAAATTTTCAAGTCAATTAAATGCACACAGTGGAAAGTAATCATACTGCCATGACTCGATTTACTACTTGCCAGTGGAGCTTCTTGCAGGAGATGTCTTATTATCAAACAGCATGGGAGGGTAAGCCCAGTCACATTTGTACTGGGAGGTTTGCATAGATTTAAGGCATTTGGTTTCAAACCAGGTTTGAGGTAAACTTCTGCTACTTCTGTGCACAGACAAGGACTCTGTAACTGTGATGTCCAACATTGGTGCTGGACTTGCTGATTAGTAATCCTGTTCTATACTTTCCATGCAAATCCTGTCTCCTCCTATAACTGCTTTTTTCTGCTGTTAACTTGGCTCTGTGGAGAGATGGGAGGCACAGTAATAAACAGGGAAGCTCACACAATGACCTACCTCCAATCCCTTAATGTTATGTGTTGTATGAGGTCAGGTACAGGTCAGGGGAAGGTGAACCAGATCTCACACACATCCACCAACTGCTACTGACCACATGTCAAGAAACAGAGAGCTTGGGGACTTGCTATGACCACTGCAGAGTCAGCAAATGGCTACAGCCATTACTGCTCCTGGCAGCTGGTCCCTGCAATGGCTTGGTCTGTTTTAATAGCTGTTTCAAAGGACTATCCTGCAACGTTGAATAGAGAGAGACTAGAAAGAAAAATCTGAGCCACATCACTTTTGAAGTGAGAAAAGCACTGCAGAAGTGACTGAGAATGTATACAGTTACTTATTCACAAGACATACAGCTCCTTACCACAAGAGGTTCCTATATGTAATAGCTTAATTCAGAGAAATATGTCTTTTGGGGGTGGGGAGGATGTTTTTGTTGAGCAAAATTTCAACAAGCAGGCAGTGCTAACAGGAGCAAGCTGATTTCATTTATAACATTGCCAGCCCTTTAGTGAGAGGGAGAAAATCAGATATCTGTGTATCAACCCTGGGAATTTCTGAAAGGCAGTGTTATAATACAGTAGTGAGAAAGATACAGGGCTGAAGCTGATCCCAGAGCAGAATGCTTACTTGCTACAAGGAATAAAACTTCTTCCATCTGTGGTTCTTTAGCAGAGAAAAAGGATAAGGTGGTGTAAATGGCTTTTAGGGAAATGGACCTTTTGGGAGGGGGAAACAAAACCAAGCAACAAATCTAAGAAATTTGTTTTTGACCTTCATGTGAATTCCAAAAACTCTCAATCAAAACCTAGAAATCAGATTTTCACAGGAATGCTTACACTTGGAAAGTCACCCACCACAAAGGGCTATCTCCATGCCTCCCACATAGTGCTGTCACCTTGTCAGAAGACCAGAGCACAGCAGAGACTGGAGAGGAAAGCCCTTTTCATAACCCATATACAGATGATTTTTTTTGTCCTTGTGTTCCTTTATGGGATGATTACACCACTGCATTGGTATGTCACACCATGCCATCCCTCGAGATGAAGTCCTCAACCTTCAGCCTATTTTCCCCCTTTTTCCCATGTAGAAAAGGCTTATGACTGGTTAGAAAGGAAAAAATCTCATGTATTTCCACAGGAATGGTATGACTATAGTTTCTTTAGAAGAGTTTTCTTTTACTGGTGTGTAACCATCAACCTGAACAGTCCCTCACAGCTTTTCCAAGTTAATTTTCAGCCCATACAAAATGACAAGCTTTTTCTGGGCACCGTTGCTCACATCATTCCCGAGATTCTCCAGCACCTACTACTTCAGTGACTTAATAAGGCAGCACCACAGCTGGGAAAGACAAGGAGGTGGCTTTTATAAACACTGGCTACACATGGATTCCTTTTATGGTCCAGCTTGCACAGTGGGGTATTCCTCTGAAGGTCAGCGACACGGATAACAAAGTGCTTCCCACTGCAGCTTACTTTCTGAGTGCAGACATCATGTGTCTGGTGCCACATGTTCAGCCTGCTCTGAGAAGGAGAAAGAAATAGTTGGGTGGGGAAATGTAGAAAGAGGGCAAAAAAATTCCAAAGTCCAAAGCGCTGTGTATTTTGTCGTGATGCTATTGCTGTTCTTGCTGGGGCTGCAGGACAGAGTTGTGGCTGTCATGCAGAGAATGTGTGTGCTTGTGCTGGGCTCTGTTTCATAAAAAAATATGCCTAAGAAACTCCTCTGGAGGGTTTCAGGGTTCAGGTCATCCCATAGCAATACCAAGGGCAAATTTTCATGTCATGCCCATGAATTTGACTTTTCATTCTCCCGAAGAAATGGGATAGACTACTAATGACCTTTTCAAACCAGTGAGTTATGATAGCTGGAGGGTTTGTCTGTGCTGGAATGCCACAAGATGAAGTTGTTTAGGGAAAAGGTTTAATTCTGCCTCCCTTTCCCTTCTCTCTTGCACAAGCTAAAGAGTCTTTTCTCTCATTAGCATGGAATCATCTCAGACTGGAGGCTTGCATAAGTTCCTTCAGGGTTACTGCCTTATTTCTCACCAAACTTTTTCATGGAATGGATGAGTCATCTCAATATTCTAAGGACAAGGAATATATTGGTGATTAAATTAATATGAGAAAACCTCCTACTAAGTAATGAAAATATCATCATGCTTTGTCAGGCCTGAATATATGTACAGGATATAGACATAAACTGAATGAAGAAAATATGTCTTCAAGGCAAACCAGAAATGTTTAGGCAAATTCAGTGGACCTGTAATCTAATTTTTCATTTACTGATTATTATCAGATGGGTTAATACAGTACCTAATAAACTATGAAGATAATGAAATCTTTTAACTGTGTCACCAGCTCTGACACTGTTTGAGTAAAGAGAAGTGCTTAAAGGTGTTGTTTTGGTGACTCACATCTTAAAAGTCTAACTTTCCTCATCTGTGTTCCTGTGGCTTTGCTGGCTCCATCCTGATTTCACCTATCGTGCTCACATCATGCTTACAATGAGATCCTGATGTACTGACTTTGATATTATTATAGGTCTTGCATGCTTGTGGTTATGCTGACTTTGGAGGAAATGTGACTTCTCAGCCTGTTGGCTGCATGGTTTTGCTGGATATAATATCTTGCTTTGAGAAGATAAAGGCATAAATACACAGAAGTGGAGCAAAGATCACAAAACATGCAGTTAAGTTGATGAAAACTTTTAAACTCCTGTCCATACTTGCAGATAACAGAAGAATTCTGAAATCCAAGTAATTACTAATGAATGTATTTTAAAGCAGGATAGATCTAGGAGGAAAGGGTTGGCTGCCAGTTAAGCTCAGGGGACCCATTTAACAGACTGTGTCATACTTTCATAACTATTCCATGTGAAGTTGCATTCAGTGCTTTAGAGCTTCCTTTCACTCACTTCAGTCTGAATCCTGTTTTCAGTGGTTCTGCACATTTAACAATTACTCTGGATTTAAGGGATTGGGATAACTGAGAGCAGAGATCTGTCCTGTCCTCATTATACTGCTGGAAGAAAATACTGGTAAGATGTCTTGGTGGCTAGGAATGACTTTTTCGTCACTAACTCATCTTCCTTTATTTATTGGTTGTTCCTCCCTCAACTCAGGCTGTACTCTGTCATCAGTTTTGAAGCCAAATTCTTTATGGAAGTCACTAGGGAGTCCTACGCAAAGGGAAATGACATAATGTTGCCCTTGAGTCCTACCTACAGAGAAGCAGACTTGGGAAACATACACATTTTCCTAATTACCAAGCACTGAATTTACAGCATGTGTACATTTTCTATTGACATCCGGCAGCTACCCAACATATTGTAAATTGGACCATTTGTGTTCAAGGCAATTGTTTTTAATAAAAATATTCTGAATGTTGTCTTTATTTGGATTACATATGGTAAATGTTGAGGTCTTCAGTGCTCTGAGGTAAAGAATGTGCCATTTTAATGGGTGACATTGAGTGTTCTTAGCTAAAAATGTTTCCTTGTCCCACTGGAGTGTGTGATTTCATAGACTGCTACCTTCTACACAAGCAGTAACTGCATTTTGCTAGAGATGAGTGTCTCTGTAGTTTTTAAAACACTTTTGATACAAAAGATGCTTCTGTAAATGTAAGGTATTATGTGAATTTTCAGCTTTTACAGGGAATGGGTTTGTGTGCTCATGGTCTACTTCTATAGTGCCTTCAAGTTGTTCTTCTGCAGTACAGGACAAACTGAAGTGCAGAAGAGGGTTTAAAATTAAGACTTTTGGTAGGATAACCTCTTTGCTAGTTAGAATGTAGACTCTTCAAACCTTAAATTCTTAAGTAGATGAAAGAAGGATGTAAGCATAAAGGCATAAACAAAAAGAAAACAGGCCACAGCAGACTGCTTGAAAGGTAGCTGAAATTCCTTCTGTTGGGATCAGTAATGCCATTTTGACTATATTTTACTCTTTCCTCTAGCACTGTGGTGCCTCTCATAATGTAAGCTGCTTTGTACATCCTCAAAACCAGAGCATCTGAGATTTTGTCCATTGTTTACTAAATGTATATGGCCCTGAATCATCCCTGTAACATGGTAGTGCTGGTCCTTCAGCTTTGCCAATAGAGAGTGGGACTCAGTGGCACAGCCAAAAGCCTATCAGAGGGGATGTATGAATGGTTTTTACTTGCCTATTTGTTTATGAGATCTCCTCCAAGCTGCAGCTGCAGAATTTGAAGAATGATGCAGAAATCACCCAGGCCCACAGTTTTTAGGACCATCACGTTGGTATGCAGCAATTTTAGAAGAAGCCATGAAAAGCAGCTTTGCTGATAGACTTCAGGAATCCTTCTCCATAAGTTTTAAGGTGTTTGAGGATTGACCCACCTCAGGTACATTTAATAAGAACCCTGTGTATATTTCATTGAAGGGAAAATTGTATGCAGAACCATTGCTTATCTCTGCCACTCACTGATAACTCTTGGACACGGATAGGGAGATACTGCAGTGTGTGTGCTCATGATTTTTCCTGGCAAGGCAGGATGATTAGCTTGACAACCTGATAATGCTGGACTTACTAGCTGTTGGGTGGCTGGCACTGAGATGGCATGAGCTGATTTGCATAGGCTACAGGGTTTTATGGAGCAGCTCTGTTTTTAATTCAAGAAACACTTTCAGAAGCTGGATAGGAACAGCAGCACCTTCTTGTAGCCCCTTTCCACTGGATTTTGTGGGATTTCACCTGGTATCACTTCAGTTTAAGAGTAGACTGGAGAGTCTTTCAAATGCCTGTGCAAGCTTTAGAGTCACGTCTTGAATGGTCAGTAGATAGGGTACTTTGTACATTGATAAGCATCTGTGTGAGAGAAGGACATGGAAGACATCTGGAGACTTGCTCTGGCCAAAACTAACAAACATCATGCTGATTTTTTGGGAAAGCAATCAGAAAATATGGCAGGAGCAATACCAGACCCTTTGACTGAAGGTAATCTTCTGCCATTTGTGAATTGGATTAATCATCTGGGACAGCAGCTATAGCCATATCAGATTGGTATTTTCCCCCTGTTTTTGTCTTCCTTTTTTTTTTTTTCTCTTAAACCAGAACCACATCCCTGTTTCTTGTAAATGTGCCTTTGTCATCATGGGTTTAGGCTGTCATAACACATTTTACCTCAAGCTGCATCTTTAATCACTTTGTGGCAGACCTGGGAATAGAAGCCATGTCTCAGCCCCAGGACCACATTGTCTCTCTAAGGCAGAGAACAGCTGGGAGCTTTCTCACAGAACAGCCTGCTCTGCAGTTTGCTTGCAAACTGTCTTTTGGGTGTCTCATAAACTAAGGCAAACGCAGCTTCATCTTTTAATAAAGAGTGGTATGAGTCTCAAAAGACACAGAACTGCCTGCAGCCTTGTTTAGGCAGAAAAGGGGAATGTGGCAGTTGAGCCTGTACATGTAGTGAATGTTGGGAACAGATAATAAATTCAGACTTTTAAGGGGGGGGAAAAAAAGTTGCTTATGCAACTCAGCTCCATTGCTAGACTTCCTCCTCCCTAGCCCCACTCCCCATTATTTATCAATTAAATGTGCTGTGACTAGTGAGCTGCTGACCACAGAATTGGGGAGGGGGTGGGATAATAGTTGTTATCCTGTTCCAAAAGTCATAGTACTGGATACCAGAAAGAATGAGAGTCAGATGTAGATGATGCTGTTGAGTTGCCATTGGTAGAACAGAATGTACTGTACTCTCCAGCTATGGTTGCTGCTGTGTCTAAAACCATATACTATGACTGAAATGTGGATGTTGGTCTGTAGCACTTGTGTGGTTTACAGACTCCTCATTACGTTGCTAAACTGTGTGCGATAGATTAAACTACCATTAAAATTCCATGTCTCAAACCAGCTTATTTTGCTGCACAATCTTTCCTCTGCTTCCATTGAGAGCTGCATGCAAAAGGTTTCTTATCACACAGGCACTCAAAGGTGCCTGTTTGCTGTTCCTTCTGTTGGCAAAATTCTTACTGATTTCATCATTACAAAAACTGGATGAAATACTTGTATGCTTGTTTTCCATGAAAACCTGTATGGATCAAAGTTTTCAGTGATGGAGAGCTAGAAAAAAGGGTGCTGAAAACTGGAAAAGTTTATCCCAAACCATTTTTCACAAATTAAATGGAGGGGAAAAGGGGAAAAGTTTTACATTTCCTGCAAGGAGGCTATGAGTGGCTCTGGTGAACACTCTCTGAAGCAGTAGATTGCTCCATTAAGATATAAGGGTAGAGGCCTTGCATCCTAGTCCTGAGCTGTGAACCTGTGTCCCAAGAGGTCTGGGAAGCAGGACAGAATGCTGTTTCAGATGGATGGCACAGGGGTTGATGTTATTGCTGCAAAATATACAGTACTGCAATGTGAATTGCTTTGTTGCTTGGCTTCTCTCCTCTGCATTAACTAAATCATGCTTAGCAACTCCTCTGTTTCTGCTAGGTGTACTTAACTTTAAATCAGTGTTTTTTTCTGAGCTATTTGGAGTTGCAAACTAGAAACCACCAGCACTAAAGATTTAAACAAAATATGAACTTGAAACTAGTTTAAGCTGTTATTCTTGAACTGCAACTCAGTCCAAATCCTTACTTTTAAAAGCCTTTTTTAAATTCAATTCTTAACCTTAATTGAAGGAGCCAAACCGAAACCAAACCTTAGCTGAGCTGAAAAATATGCATTAGTTGAATTTTGTGATCAGAACTGTACTGCAAAGTCACATACATGCAGTGAAGGGAAAGACCTTTGCTCAGAAATTCTTGCAGTCTTAATTAACACAGGGTGTACACAACTGATTGACAGTGACATGGCAGAAAAGATAGTTAGACTATTACAGATAACACAAACTCTGGTCACAAGTCATCTAATTAACTGTGGAGTCATTAGCAAATGTGACCCAGACACAGTGACTGTGCTGTAAGACAAGCTTTATAGGGAGACCTGAAAAGGGACAAAGTAGGATCTCTCTCACCTACCTTTACACCCCAAGAACAGGAGATGAAAAGAAAGGAGACAGTTCCTGGGGGTGGTTAAAGTGGACTGTTGGTCACCCTGTTAGACCCATCTAATGGGACACATGCACTGTATCATCTACAGGTGGTGGGGGTCCCTTACTCCATTTATATCACAGGAGCACCCTGCCCTAAAAAAACCCAGGTTTTTTTACCTGCAATCTGGTAGCATAAATTATCTCAGCGAAGCCTCTCAAGAATTTCAAAAGTATAGTCACAAAAATAGTTTTGCTTAGTTTAAAGCTGAAGGCAACCAAACCAAGAAGAATATATGTTGGCAAGTACTGTGAGTGAACATATCACCACCAGTGAAATGATTTAAAAGCAGAACAGATTAGGAAGATGAAGAAATTTTACAGCACCTTCCTTGAGATCAGAGTTGCTGGCACATGACTCTGCCCCAGGTGGTTTGCCAGTGGTGCCAAACTGATGCAAACATGATGCAGGAGTCCTAACATGGGCTCTCCCTAGGTTGTCCCAGGCAATCCTGGCTGCAGGCTCTTGCTGTGTGAGAGCTCTGGGGCAACCAAGGAGGTGCTGAGAGACTTGCATGCTCTTTATTTCAGCTCAGCACTCTGCCTTTCAGGTGCTCAGGTATTGGTCTTTTTGACAATAGGTATTTGGCCTGTGATAAATGTTCCAAGGGGTTTTTTTTCCTTCCCTTCCTTGAGTACCTAAAGCTCAATTGTCAGCAAGCAGGAAAGCTGTGTTTAGACTGCATTGGAAACAGGTACCAATATGGCTAGCTGATGCAACAGCAGTTTATTTTCCATTTTAATAGTTCTTTAAACAGGTCCTGCATTTGTATATAGCTCCTTTGTTGGAATAAAAATCTCTGTCGTAGGCTACCAGACAGCTATAAATAGCTGTCTTGAGTATTTATGCTGAGGATAATCTCAGGAGAAGGTATTTTTAACTTTGCACATTGTTTAGAGTAGGAAATTCTTTTAATGCCCACATTTTCCATTCCCAGTGCCATTAGCTTTTCCCCACCCCCTCCTATGATGTGTGCCTTGCTCTTTCTTTCTCCCTCTCATTTCCGTTCAGGTTCAAGGTTACAGCCAATCTGCTCTAGAGGCAGACTTGAGTTTATTATTATTTTTAAGGAAAACTCTAGCTTTGGCCTTTCGTGACTGTGTGGGAATTGAGTTCATTTCATGGGGCTATCAGAAAGTAAACGAGATATCTCACTAGGCTGTCACCGTAAATTGGGTAATGAATGAGCACTTTATTTCTCTTGCACATGGAACTAATGTGCTTGTTAGAATAACAGTGGCCAATCTATTTTATACTCCCACAGAAATTATTCCACTTTTTTTGGCAAGTTTGTGAGAGCTGCTACTTATACCAATACTCGAGTTAATGCTGGACCGAAAAAAAAAAAAAAAAAAGAAATAAAATAGGATTATGCTGAACTATATTTACAACTTAAAAATATGGTCCTCAGCAAAGCCTGTTCTCACACAAGTCAATAAATAATTGCAGGGTACAAAATCATCAAATATGTGTTAACTTGAGAGAAAGTGCTTTGTAGACTGTGGGCCAGATTAAAAGCAGACATAATTTGAAAACAATTTGAAGTGCAGCCTTTGAGAGAAGGTTACAGTTAACTTGTGAACAGTTGTGCAATCTAGTGTCATGGTTTAACCCCAGCCAGCAGCTAAGCACCACTCACTCACTCACTCACTCCCCCACCAACCAGGAGGATCAATGCTCGAAAACTCATGGGGCAAGATAAAGACAGTTTAAT
>NW_008690802.1:79808-80458 GCF_000695815.1 Acanthisitta chloris | reverse complement strand
TCTTCCTCCCACCTTACATACTGAGCATGATGTCCTGTGGTATGGAATATCCCTTGGGTCAGTTTGGGTCACCTGTCCCAGCTGTGTCTCCTCCCAATCTCCCATGCATCCCCAACTCCCTTGCCAGTGTGGCAGTATGGGAAGCAGCAAAGGCCTTGGCTCTGTGTGAGCTCTGCTCAGCAACAACAAAAACATCTCTGCATTATCAACCCTGTGTTCTGCACAAAACCCAAACATAGTCCCATACTAGCCACTGGGAAGGAAGTTAACTCTACTTCAGTCCAAACCAGCACATCTACTCAGGCCTCTTTCTGCTGTTTGGTTTTAGTCTTCAACTGACACATGCAAACCTAACAGTTAATAGGAATTAGGTAGTACCTAGACAGAGGAAGCTTAGATTGTCAATATGAAGTTTTAGCTGATTATTTGACAGCTAAAAGTAGGTGAGATATGTCCTGTCCAGGGAGTCAGCTTTTAAAAGGCATTTCAATACTTTGTGAGATAGTTTTTGAAGTCTCTGATCTCTCATGGGGCTCCACAGAAGACAACCTGTGTGCTCTTGAAAATGTCACCCAATCTCCTTACTCCTGCCAGCAGCCCCAGAGCATCCCTTCCACCCATATGGGGAGGGGGTGGTGTTCTTTTTGACA
>NW_008690802.1:68007-79783 GCF_000695815.1 Acanthisitta chloris | reverse complement strand
TGCACAGTTGATAAAGATAAGATTTGTGACCTATAACCTACCTGCCCTTATTTGTAAACAGTGCTGTTGATTTCATGGGAATTGTATTTGTGTTTTTGACAGTGCTTGTTTCTGTTAATTTGGCTATTATATTTGTGTTTGCCATTTAAATATGTAGGTAGGTGTGTACACACACCCTGCAGTTTTGAAATGCTGCTGTGTTGGAGACAAGGGCTGGAGGCCACACAGTCCCCTTGCTGCACTAATGGTTAAAGCAAAGAAATTGGGAGGACAGGAAAACTCTCACAAACCCTTTTTGATGCAGAGTACACCTTGATTTAGCCTGCTGAGTGAGCAATGTCATGTTCACAAAGATCAGGGCTTAATTTCCCATCTGTGGTGTTGTTTGCCTGAAGATCAGAGGTTATTATACATCACTATTAAACAGAAAATTTGACCTTCAGGACTATGTAAATGTTAGGGAAACATGCTTGCTGCTTGGTGACTGCAGAGAGGCTGAGTGCTCAGATACAGCTCGCTAAAGAAACTGTGGTGAATGTCAAGTAGACAGGAAAAGGGCTTGGATCTTTTGCCCAAAGGCAGTTGATGACTTACCCTAGGCAGATTTTTGTAGTCTTGGAAGGCCTTTGCTGAAATCCATCAAAAATCCACCTGGACAAGAGCCCTGGGAATTACAATAGGGAGTATGTAGTAGACTCAGGTAGTCTGATGAACTCCTGCCTAGTGTGGGCAAAATCCAGGGGAAACTGTGGCCACCAGCTGGAAGCAGGACTTGGTTTTGTGCCTTACTCCAGGGTCAGTATTGGGTATGCTATTCCAGCAGAGAGGCCAGAAACCATTGGAGGTCAGCAGGAGGAAAGGTGATGGATTGCAGCCATGCAGATGTCTGGACTCCCGAGCTGAGGAACGCAGGCTGTGTCTGGAGTGGGAGAGTTCTGCAGCTCTGCTGAGTTAGCTTGCAGTGAGCACTAAAACTGGCTGCAGACCACCAAGTTTCTTACATTCTCAGTTTATGGGATGTAGTCAAATGATTTATTTTGCAGTTACCTTGCCTTTCTTATCTGATGGTACCGAGGCTACATTGAATCTTAGTATTTTTCTCCTTTCTCTGATGTCTAGAATACGACTAGATCAAATTTCCCCCTTCTGTCATGATCAGCTTAATTTTCTTATACCTGACTGTTTTTCAACAATAAAATCTCTCCCAGACTCTAGTTACATAATAATCAAGGTCACAGTAATCATAACAGAATCTGCCTCGCTTAGTAAGACTGTGCTCATGGAAATGAAAATGCCCCAGCAGGATTTTTTTCAGGATTTTGCTACTGCACACATAATTTGTGAGATTTGATCCATGAAAGATGATGCCATTTTTAGACTCATTGCATTGAGCTGTTTAGTATCTTAAATATTTTAGCGGTGAGGTAGAAGTAAAAACATTTGGGCCTTTTGTCTCTGTGCTTAAGGAACAGCATTGTAACTGCAGAATTTCTTTGATATTGCTGTTCTACACATATTCTTAAGTGGCTTTGAATCTAAGGTAGCAAACAATTAAAAATTAGTGTGTCTATAGGGTCTTCTCAGAAATGTTCTGTGCTATCATTTCTTGTGCTCCCTCTATTTCCTCCCCACTGTCTTCTCAGCACAACAGTCCTCCATCTCTAGCTCACAGTCATCCTTACAGGAATTATTCATGTCAGAGGAAAAGCTTTAATGTGCCTTTGGTGGTTTCACTGTGGGTGGAGGAATGGTGATCTAGAGGGAAGTTGACCAGCTCTAAAACTCATAGTGTTTTCTTCCTTCATATTTTTCTCTTTCTGATATTCTTTGTCCTCTATCCAGGATGGCTGAAAATACATTTTGTCTTTGAAAATCTTCAGGCCACGTGCGACTATTTTTAGAGCATGTCAGGAGGCTGAAAATACATTTTGTCTTTGAAAAATCTTCAGGCCACGTGCAACTATTTTTAGAGCATGTCAGGGCAACAAATTTGGTGCAAATTTCACTGAAAGAAGAACCTGTTGCCAGACTCATATTCAAGTGTCTTCTGACATGAAAATGCAACTAAGTCCTCAGTATTGAAAAGTATATTGTAAACAGAGAGCCATGTTCACTCACTGCTTATGGGCTCCCCTCCATGAACTAAACACAGGACATGATTGCCTGGGGACATTGTCATCTGTGAAACTACAGAAAAATTGAGTTTGGCTTGATCTTTGTCAGGAGCAGCTCCTTGCCAAAGGTGACTTCAGCAAACACATAACCACTGCTAAAATATAGCCACTGCTCGTTCAAACCTGTTGTTTAGAGTCTTCAAGAGCAACCAGAGCTGGTAATGGCTGATACAACACTTGTTTGGTAAGAATTTGTGCTACAGACTTCCCAGTCTTTATTGGGAAGAGCAAGGAGGACTCCTTTCCTTGTTTGTTGTTATCTCTTTAGGATAAACTGTAATAGCTTGAGCGATTATCTCTGCAATACTTTGTGTTCCCAATGCCAACATGGTCTCTTCAGCACAGTCTAGAAGTTTGCTAAAAGTCTTCTACTACTGTTGCTAATCCAGATTGAGCCTTTTACTGCTGTAAAAATACCAGCACTTTGATAGCAGTAGATGTGTCCCTCCTTGGATTGCAGTGTGCCATGAAATGCCAATATCATTGCCACATTTTCTTTGGGTAAGGATGCCTTCAAAATTTGTGTGGTGGCTTCTAATCCATCTGTGTGGGCTGCAACACTTGGACATTTACATGTTTGTTGCTGTCAGCAGGATGTAAGGAAGTTTTGAAGAGCTTTGCCATGTTGGAGCCTGAATGGTTTTGAAGTGCCCCCTTGCATTTCTGCTGGAAATCTGCACAAGATTAGAGTTGAGTTTTAGTCAGTTCAGCCTGCTTTAATCAGAACAGGCACTATTTAACTCCACCAATGAAAGTATGGAGGACATAGGATTTCTGGTACTGTACAGGTGTGCTAGAAACTTCTCCATAATACAGCAAGGTGACAGCATACTATGCAGTGGATGGGAATTGCTAGAGGGTAACAGCACTGCCAGAACAAAAGAAATTTTACCAAGTGATGTGTGTTGAAGTGATGCCTGGCTGTGCCATCCTAGGACCTTGGGGAGACATTGCAAATTTCTTAAAATTCTGGGTTAAATTCTGAAAATACAATAGTGGTGGCTACATTTGCTTATAAAGTTCTGTGTCATTTGATAGCAATTTTAAAATTATTTTGAAAATGTGTTTGACATCAGTAAAAATATTCAAATCTTAACTTCACAATAAATACAGGATCTTGTAAATATGGACAAAGGTAAAGGCACTGCAGAGTATCACAGTAACATACTCAAGACTGTGCCAACAGTGGTTAATTTTGAAGGAAGCATTCATTTCCTTTTCCTGTTTTTCAAGAATTTTTCTGTGTAGGAGAAATGCCTCTGCTGCATAAATATTTTTTAAAATAATGGCTTTAAAGGGCATGAATGAGAGCCTGAATCCAAACATTTTGCTAGTACTTCAAGAATCTTTGCTTAACTCTTGCTTCTTTTTATTTTTTTTTTACACATTTTGCTAGTACTTCAAGAATCTTTGTTTAACTCTTGCTTATTTTTAATCTTTTTTTACGTGCTGTAATATGGATAAAGCCAAGATCAGGATAGGGCAGATGTAGGCAAAGCCAGTGATAAAATATATCTGCCTGTCCATCATAACATTGGGGTAATGGATTCAAATTGAAGGAGGGAAAATTTAGGCTAGAAATTAGGTAAAAGTTTTTTCCTGTGAGGGTGGTGAGACACTGTCCCAGGTTGCCCAGGGAGGCTGTGGCTGCCCCAATCCTGGCAGTGTTCACAGCCAGGTTGGATGAGCCTTGGGCAACCTGCTCTGGTGGGAGGTGTCCCTGCCCAGGGCAGGAGTTGGGACTGGGTGATCTCTAAGGTCCATTCCAACCCCTAAAATTCTATGATAAGCTCCTCTGTTTGTCTGCCTAATACTTAAGACAAAAAAAAAAAAAAAAAAGAAGGAAAAAAAGAGCCAAAGCACAAGGGGAGGGATGGTTTTCTTTCTTCTGCAGGCACAAGAAAACAATTTGAGATCCCAAGTTTGGGTATACTTCTCAGCATATTTACTCTGGGGACATTTGTCATCTTGCTCCGGGGAAAACAGAGACACCAGGTGATGTTTGTTTCTGAGAATATCAGTTGAAGGTAGCAATCATGTGCTGGGCATGTGGACAGTCTCTGATTGCCTAGATAAATAAAGGAGCACATTTGATCTAAACAGGGGCTCAAACAAACCCATAGACAAGAGCTGGAGCATCTAATTACTGTAAGGGGTTTTGACACCACTGGGTGTGGAATACAGACTGAAATACCTGTCTTCACTATTGCTCGTCACCATCAATAGAACCTTTTTAAAACAGGCAGAGAGAAATTGCTGCGTTGGGTGGAATAAATTTTATTTATTCGGTGGAATCATTTTATTAATTACAGAATTAATAAAATCCATTGTGTGTTCTTTTGGCCTAGTTGTAGGTAAGGTGATAGAATCATAGAATATTAAGGAGTTGGAATGGACCTTAGAGAAAATCTAGTCCCAACATCCCCCCTGCCCTGGGCAGGGACACCTCCCACCAGAGCAGGTTGCTCAAGGCTCAGCCAACCTGGCTGTGAACACTGCCAGGGTTGGGGCAGCCACAGCCTCCCTGGGCAACCTGGGACAGTGTCTCAGCACCCTCACAGGAAAAACCTCTTCCTAATATCTAACTTAAATTTTCCCTCTTTCTATTTATACTCATTACTCCTTGTCCAATCACTGCAATTCCTAACAAAGAGTCCCTATCTGGCTCCCCTGTAGCCCCTTCCAGATACTGATAAGTTGCTCTGAGGTCTCCACACAACCTTCTCTTCTCCAGGCTGAACAGCCCCAACATTCTCAGCCTGTCTCAGCCTGTTCTTCAGCCTAGTGAAGGTCATCCAGTCCTTTTATGAACTTTGTGGCCTCCTCTCCAACAGTTCCATGTCCTTCTTATGTTGAGGACACCAGAACTGTGTGCAGTATTCCAGGTGGGTCTCAGGAGAGCAGAGTAGAGGGGGAGAGTCACCTCCTTTGACCTGCTGCCCACACTCCTTTGGATGCAGCTCAGGATTCAGTTGGCTTTCTGGGCCAAAACAGAACAACTTGGTACATCTGGGACTGCTCTTAGCCATACCATTGCTGGCAGCATTTGAGCTGATGTGCATAGTTGTGGGTGATGAGGCCACCCCTCTGCTCTCTTTTGCAGCAGCTGGCATCATTGCTCTTCCTGCCACGAATGCCAAGAGCCAGAGAAACCCAGTTGCTGTTAGGTCTCAGTTCAAGTCTGCATAATGGGGAGTGGACTCTAATATGAGCTGATTGGGACCAAATGTGTGTGTGCTGGTATCCTAACCTTTTAGTGTCACAGGTTTGTTCAGCTGGTTAATAGTCCAAACAAATATTGTGTGCAAAGTTGTGAGATGTATCAGTTGTTTGCTTTTTACCCACACCAGCTATGTTTTTCTTGAAGGGAGATCCTGTAGATACAGCAGCAGTAAACATGTAGAAGTAAAGCATGACATCTGGCATTATTGTGGCTTTGTGGAGAGCTGGATTGCCATTATCCTGTCTGCCCTTTAGGGAAGAGCCTCTCCACATGGAAGGGAATTGCTGCTCATTTGTGTTTGTTCATTCAAGGAGTCTCTTATCCAGCCTGTATTTTTGAGCAAGCTGTTCACAAATGAGAAATGGGAAAGTGGAATATTGAGAAACGAATGTTTAACCTCATTTTAAATAATGGACCTTTTCTTAACTTACATGATATGTCTAAGTCTCTTATGAGAAAGCAAGTGCAGTGACTGAACATAAGGTAGCAAAGATTATGCTTATTGCTTAGATCTTGGTCCTGTGTCCTTTAATTCTGATTCAGTGGCACAATTCCACAACTGAAGACACTTAAGTAACCATTAAGTCACCACTTCATCTCAGGAAGTTCCCTTAGAATCTTCTGCTTGGCTGTAATCACATGCAGACAAGATCTTGGGGTTTAGGCACATTCAAAAGATGGAGCAAATCAGGTTTTTTTTCCTATGCAGAGTTCCTACTTTCCTTACCCAAAATTTAATTATATTGTTAAAGAATTTGGCAGTCTTTCCCCATTTGGTTTCCAGATCTTTGTCTGCCAGTGTTTAAGGTGCATTATTTTCTGATCTCAGTGCTGTGTGAAAGTCAATAAGGAAAAAGCTACTTCTTTGAGTTAACTGTGAAAAAACTGCCCTGAATGACACTGCCATAGAAAGACAATGGAGAGAGGAACTATGTCAGCAACTGTGATTTTCCCTTATTGCTGATTTTTCCAATCCTTGACGTTGCATACATAGTGGTTCATCAAGTAGCAGAGGCCTGTAATGCATAGGGCTGAGCCTGTAGAATTCAGGGTGCTCTGGCAATCTGCTTCTGGCATGTTGAAGGTATATTCTTACCCTAACAGGTCTTTCTCCTTTGCTCTGTGCTTGATTTTTGTAGACAGTCATGAACAATGACATATGCCAGATTGACACAAAATAAAATGGATTGTATGTGCAGGAGTTACTGTTATAAACATGGATCTTGTATATATGCATGAAAAGAGCTTGTTGTATCTCTAGCCAGCACACTGTACAATTATTTCTGACCTGTCTGATAGTTGCACATACAAATTTTACTTGAGCATTGTGTTCTTCACCTCTGGGTGAAAGCTACCCTTCTTTATTCAGTATTTGCAGGCTTGAAATTATGAGCCTGTGCTTGTTGTGGTTGTTTTGTTGAGAAGGAACTGAATCTTTTTGTAACTTTCAGAATGTTTATAGTAATTTTTGAACAGAAAACCTTTTTAGAAGGTTCTAACTTCTGCTTTTAAAAGTGTTTCACTTATAAGTGAGGTAAATGCTTTTGGAGAATTTCACATAAATAATTATTCTATTCTATATTAAAGATAATCAGTGAGTAAGCTAAAGGTGGGTAAGGAAAGTTGTGGAAGTGGTGTAGGTAGAGCATGTTGTAGGTTGAAGTTAACCACAATGGTCTCTTTAGACTTTGGCTGCTGTTTACCTCTTTTTAATAACGTTTGCTCTTCCTTTGTGATATTTTGGCACATCACATGGATGGGGGCCACAGTAGTTCCACTTAATTTAGCAGGTTTAAGTTATAAACTGCAACTTATAAGGTGATGGGGTAGAAAAAGTAGACTTTTGGCCCTCTCTCTACTAGGACAGGGAACTTCTGAGAATAAGGGACGAGCCCATTGCCTGTTGGATGTCAAGCATATGACTGGGATGCCTCCTGGACTTTACCCAGGCCATGCAAGATGGGGCAAGGCTCTGAACACCCACTCTTTTAGCTGTGCTTTTAAGGAAGGATCGTGAAGCATCTGGCCCTCAGCTAGAAAGCCAGAACTCAGGAAATGCCTTTGCTCATAGCATTTGCCAACTGTGGTTTCTGGTATGTTGGTGGGTGGGTTCTGAACATCTGAACATGGCCATCTTGATAAGGAAATGCCTAAAGCCAGACCCTGTTCATCGTTCATCAAAGGATCATTTTCTTTATCTCTCATTTCAATTAAAATGTAGAGTTTCTAAAAACAAAACCTCACCATACTCCTCTCAGAACCACATTTAACCTCTTAAGCCTTCTCATGTGCACCAGGAGTAGCCAGGTCACAGTTAAGGATCAGGCTTATCTTCCAAGTTGAATCAATTTCCCTTGACTTTCTCCAAAGAATTTTGTATCCTCTGTAATTTTGCATGTTATATCTTATCATAGATGAGAGGTTTTTCTCTGGTAAGATTTTAGTGGGAAAAAAACCCCACCAAAAAAGGTTATAACGTTTCAAAATGTGTCCTTATTTTGATTTTTGTAAATTATAAAAATGTAAATATAAAAATAGTCTCCTGTCTAGTGAATGTTATTACTCATACTTTTCCTCCTAAGGAAGAATGGAGAAAGAAAACTTCCTGTAATTTGATTGGGTTATTTGAGAGTTATGTTGTCTAACTTTTGTGTTTTTAAGAAGTACACTTTTAAAATATGTATTTGGGATTCAAATAGAAGGGTGTGGACAGAGTTGGGTTTTGGAAAGAGATTGCATTTAAGAATGCATGTTGTTAATTTCATGCATGTTAAGTGTTGCAGTTTTTAATTTCAATCCCATCAAGTCATGCAGAAGGAGTTTTTGCCCATCATGGTGTTCAGTGAGGCAGGACCTGCTGTTGGTTTTTAATTTCAATCCCATCAAGTCATGCCGAAGGAGTTTTTGCCCATCATGGTGCTCAGTGAGGCAGGACCTGCTGTTGGCTCCTTCCTCATTGTTGAGGAGTGGGAATTGCTCAAAGCCCATGGAGCCACAGTGCAGGGCAAAGCCCACACAAGCACAAGTGTTTTTCCCAGCTGTTTATTTCTGTTCTGCCTTAGATGCATAAATGCCCAAGGTCCCACTATTGTGGGGTCAGGGTTCTGTTTTCCTGCCCCACAGGCTGCACACACTGCTGCCAGGTCCACCCTGGAGGTGAGGCCTGGTGGCTGGGACCTGTGGGTGATGAGGAAGGGAGCAGGATGCCCTGTGGATGACATTCCCTTGGGATGGCCTCCTCAGTTACATCCTTGTCCTCAGACAGGCTGCCCGAGCTGGCTGTGAGCTCAGAGCCTGCTGGAATCCCATGCTGTCACAAGTGAAATCATTAAGCATCCACCTAAGATCTACTTAGCCTTGACTACACAGTGTGCTTTGCACAAGGATCAGTGTCCTTAGGGGTTTTAATGAGCCTATCAAAAGTATGCATCTCAGCTTTCCCCTTTCTGAACACAATGGGAAAACCCAAAGATCCCTGATTGATTTCAGAGCTCTTTGGAGACTTCAGAATCCCTCACTGAGATAGCATCTGGCTTATCAGAGCCTGAAAGTCAGAGTCTTTGCAAGATTGCCAGCATGAAGAAAGACCTATGTTTTATCACAGAACATCTCATCAATAGTTGTTAGCTTACTTGTTGGCAGACTGCAAAGAATTTGAATTAAATGAATGGTTTAATGCTTCCATTCTGCTTTTAGGTTCTACCTTGGCACTTGGAGCTGATGGGATTTTTCTTTCTTCAAGTCCTGAAGTCCTTGCTTAGTTTAAGGCTCAGAATTTCCCAGCAGCTTCAGTGTAAATGACAAATGCTGGGGAAAAAGCTGCAAACCTTTCTTGAAAGAAAAAAAAGTTCTCAGTTGTCAGAAGTGCTTGAAACTCTGCCAAGCTTCTGAAAGTGCTTCTGATTTCTCTTTCATACTTTTCTGAAATGTTTATTGGAAGCACAAGTTTAATATTTTTTGAGAGTTTTAGTGAATAAAAATTTCTAGTGGCTGTTTTAGCATGATATTGCTAACTGTTACTATGAAAACCTTGAAATGCCAGTCAGAAGCTCTCTAAGTGCAAAGATGATGCCCCAAGAACAGGTTTGTCTCCAGTTGCCTGTGCTTTGGAGTTACAGAAAATTTCCACTTTGTGAATGTAAGTTGTTTGGATTGGAAGGGTAAGTTCCTGTTATAATGACTTATTTTAGGAGGATGGTTGTAATACTGCATATGCATTAATCTCTCCAGAACATCTAAATCCTGTAAGAGCCCATGGAGGAGGAGTTCCTGGAATCCTTCCCATCCCATGAAGTTTATTCATAAAACGTGATGCTCTGGAGCCTTCTCTCAAGGCACAAAACATCAACAGGGCAGGAAAGTATAGCCACAGCTCTCGAGTTCAGGCTGCAGCTTTTGGCAGATCTGAAGGGGAAGTTTGCCATTTGAAAATGATTTTTCTTTGTAGCTAGTGCTCAGTATTTCTGTATGCAGGCTGGACTCCTACTGACTCTGATAGCTGTTTCATTTAAATCTGCTTGAAGACAAGTCTGTCAGCTATACAGGGGAAAAGGCTACATTTCTATTAATCCACTTACTGATAACTTTTCCATCATAATACGAAGAACTTGAGCAACTTGATCTAGTGAGGGGGTGTCCCTGCCCATGGCAGGGAGGCTTGGGACTAGATGAGCTGTAAGGTCCATTCCAGCCCTTAAACTCTGTGATTCTATTATTCTATGATTCTATGAACTGAATGGAAAATAGAGCCTATTGGTTAGTGGCAATTTGCAGTTGTTATGTTTAGCAGTGGCAAAGGGGATTTGCCTGTTCTTCGTGTAGCAAAAGAAGAGCTGAGGTTCAGACTCTTTCTTCCCCACGTTGTAGCACTGCAAAAATACTTTGCTGGCTAGTGCAAGTTTGGCAAAGGTGTATTTTCATCCACAAATCAAAGAACACTGTGCAGTGTCATGGGAGACCTAGGAGAATTGTACAGGGATGCTGATCCTTGTGAGATTAGGTTATTGGGCTAAGTTATTGGTTTTTAAAGACTGTGGGAAGGAAATAACTCAGTATTTATCAGTTTCCCTTAAACCTAGGTGAACATTTATATTTGCTTTTCCTACTATCAGATGTCTGAGACTTTTCTCACTGTTACTCAGCAGGCTGACAGACTGTCTGGATGCTTACCTAGGCAGATGGTTAAAGCCCTCAGGCAAGCTCCTCTGTTACATTCACAGAAAGGATGAGGTGAGGAATGAATGCCACCCCATCCCTGCTCAGGTGTCTCTGAGGTTACCCTCAGTGTACAACCCATCTCTCCAAGCCATGTTAAGAAGTCTTTAGAGTGTTGTGATGATGGGTAGGATTTGAAGGAGGAAAGAGTCTGTGCTGTGACAGGGAAGACTGTGAGATTGCAGCCTTGCAGCCTGTCACCTACATGATGCCACTTCACCCCTGTCCCTGGCAGCTGGGCTGGACAGGGATGCTTCCTGAAGCCCAAGAACAATGGTGAGGAGTTGAGGCAGACTCTGTCTTCAAACAGAGAGCACTGCATAGATGTTTGTGTACAAATGCATTTCTTCATGGATACCTTAATGTATAAAATGTTTCAAAATGAAGCCCAAAATAGATCTAGAAAAATAACAAAACAAGGTGTGTACAGGGTTTATAAGGGTTTGTAGCTGTCCCTCTTCTTCCTTGCCATGGGTGTTTCTCCTGAGCAGCTCATGGTTTTGTGCTGACAGGGAGGACCCAAATGTGGTGCACAGGTACTGGGGTGTGGGTGTGCTCAGGAGATCATAGAATTTTAGGGGTTAGAATGGACCTTAGAGACCATCTAAACCCCAACCTCTGCCTTGGGCAGGCACATCTTCCACCAGACCAACTTGCTCAAGGCTCATCCAACCTGGCTGTGAACACTGCCAGGGTTGGGGCAGCCACAGCCTCCCTGGGCAACCTGGGACAGTGTCTCACCTCCCTCACTGGAAAAAACCCTTTCCTAATATCTAACCTAAATTTCCCCTCCTTCAATTTAGCCCTTGTGCTACCACTGCAGTTCCTGACAAAGAGTCCCTCTCCAGCTTCTCTGTAGCCCCTTCAGATACTGATAGACTACTACTACCACCTTCTCTTCTCCAGGCTGAACAGCCCCAACTCCCTCAGCCTGTGCTCGTAGGTGAGATGCTCCAGTTCTCTTATCAGCTTTGTGGCCTCCTCTGGACTTGCTCCAACAGTTCCATGTCCTTCTTATGCTGAGGGCACCAGAACTGTGTGCAGTATTCCAGGTGGGTGTCAGGAGCGCAGGGTACAGAGGGAGGACCAGAGCTGAGAGGATTTCCTCACATACTGTTCCCTGCCTGGTTAGCAGTTCTGATGCTGAAGCATTTGGGCCTGTGGT